>NC_051862.1:10615303-10887803 GCF_015732765.1 Culex quinquefasciatus
AATAATCATAAAGCAATCATTAGTTATCAAAATATGTAAGTATTGACGATTTTTTAGCGAAAACAATTTTTTTCCGATTACGTCGTGAAACTACCGTAAACTGGGGTGACATTGATAGTCCGGGGTGACTTTAATAGGTTTTTTAAATGCCCGTCAAATTCGTAGCTCAACATTTTTGAGAATTTTGAGTATATTAGCACTAAGGGCTACCTTATTATCGAACATATGTGCAAAAATGTGACTGTTATATTAGTTGTATCAAAATTAGTGGCCAAATCAAATTTCTATCAATGTCACCCCGGGCTATCAATCTCACCCCAGTTTACGGTACTAACTTTTTCTGTCTACATTTCTCTACCAAGAATGACAGAAGCGAATAGAAACACTTTCCAAAACAAATGCTGAAAAGTTCTACTTTTCAGCACTAAAATGAATGCTGAAATATTGAACTTTTCAGCACTAAAATGAATGCTGAAGTATTATTTCAACATTGTTTTGATTTACAATTCGATTCAAATGTATTTTTCGGAATTGAGCAAATCTCTATGAAATCGGTCTTTTTTATATTTAATTTTTATATTTTCAATCTGGCAGAAACTTTTTTGTTGCCTTCGGTATGCCCTAAGAAGCCATTTTTCATCATTAGTTTGTCCACATAATGTTAAATACAAATTTGGCAGTCTTCGACAAAGTTGTAGGTATTATTATTATTATTTCAATGTTAAAATATGTTAAAATATGAAACATTCGTATTTTCATTTTTTTAAATCATGACTAACATTTCAAAGGGGCTGTAGAGTCCTCGACGTACCGGACGCAGCAGGGTTGCTGCGATAGCCATCCTCCCGACCGCCCGCTGACCTCCATTCCGGTAACGCCGATTCCTGGTCCCTTCGGATCTTGTCCAGCGTCCTCGTTTCGTCCGCGTTCTCGAACCACCATCGTCCCCTGTCAATATCTGTCCTTCTCTCTCTCCTCTCGCCAAGGCACATCCACAAGATAAGGTCACATATTTTGACCAGCAAATAGAGATGCTAACCGACATCTCTACATCCCCCCCAAAGTTTCACAGACCTGTGAATAAGCTTGAGAAAATTTATGAATTTTTATTTATCTATCATGATCAACCAAGAACATAACCCACAGGTTTTCTGGTGCAAGTCCTTGTAGTGGCCGGATCGTATGAGGAGAACTTTCCATAATCCTCCTTTGCAGCTATTCCTATACTTCACTTCATTTTATCCCTCTAGTAGTATATATATTTTTTTAAGCAATTTATGAAACAACCGCCAATCCTGAATCTTCCCCCTTAAATTCTTTTTTTTTTGCTGTTTTTTTTTTTAAAACCAAAATCTACTATTGAATACTTCAATATTATTACATCTTTAGAATGTACAAATAGATAAATACCGTCTAAATGTAACGATGATTAATCTATTGAAATTGAATCATTTGACTGCTGCAGAGAATAAATTCTTACTACTCTTTACTCTTCAATTAATCGTCAAACCAACTCCTCAGTGTTCAGCCAATTACAACCTTCTGAGTTTCATTCACTTAAACTCTTAAACACTTAAACAGAGCATGCACTAAACCAACTCCTCAGAGTTTCATCTTTATTTACTCCCCAGAGTTTGTATGAAATCAATTTCCCAGAAACACGTGTACTTTATCAACTCCTCAGAGTTTGTTTGAAATTGATTCCTCAGAATCATTTGTACTGAGTCAACTCCTCAGAGTTCATCTCAATTTACTCCTCCTTTATAGTAATTTTACTTAATCTCACAATAGAGAATACCAAAACCATGCTGTAGAACGAAAAAATTATGTATTACGTAATCTCGAATCTCGTTCCTTCGGCCCATGCTTAGTAACCGTTGAAAATTATTAATTTAACGGTACACATCAACCACAGCATTTGCACCAAGATTATTTTTTTTTATCTGTTAAACACATTTTAGTATCTTCAAATTCTACGGGATCTATTCATCCCCGTCTACACTGTCTACAAAATAATTTACAACAAAGTTTAACTATTTTAACAATCGGATTTTTTTTAAACTGCGAATAAATGAATGATCACACTTCGGGTTACACGGAGGAAGCGAATTACTCTTGGATTTGAAACTGCTTGCATAAGCAAACCAACAAAACTATTTTTTTTTTTTTTTTTTAGAAAACTAACTTCTCATCAGAGCACCTTACTAGGTTTACATACCTTTAGGTTTACGTAATGTAACAATTAATCAAGCAACTTCTCGAAAATATGTTGTAATAAGATCTTCTACTCATCTGAGCAGCTTTCCGAAATCTCCTATTTTGAACTTTTTTTTTCAGTTGAATTCATTTTGACTTTACCGCAAAACTCCTCAAAGTTCCATTATCAGCACAACTCCTCAGAATTCCTTAGTACAACTCCTTAGGAATTTTCAGTACAACTCCTCAGAACTTTTTAATCCAACTCCTCAGAGTTTTTAGGCAAATATCCTTAGGGTCTCTCAGTACAACTCCTCAGGGTTCATCAGTACAAATAATCAGAAGATGCATCAACTCCTCAGAGTCTTGAACTTGAAAATTACTCAGAAAATTAATTAACTCCTCAGAGACCTCAACTTGGAAATAACTCAGAAAATACATCAACTCCTCAGAGTGTTGTACTTGCCAAATTCCTCAGAAAATGCATTTACTCCTCAGAGCCTTGAACTTGGAAAAATTCCTCAGAAAATTCATCAACTCCTCAGAGTCTTGTACTTGCCAAATTCCTCAGAAAATGCATTAACTCCTCAGAGTCTTGTACTTGGAGAATTACTCAGAAAATCCATCAACTCCTCAGAATTTTGAATTTGGCAAATTCCTCAGAAGATGCATCCACTCCTCAGAGTCTTGTACTTGGAGAATTACTCAGAAAAATCCATCAACTCCTCAGAATTTTGAATTTGGCAAATTCCTCAGAAAATGCATCAACTCCGCTAAGTCTCGAACAAACGAAATTCCTCAGAAAAAGAATCAACTCCTCGAAGTTGCTTTATTGTCCACTGGGGGAACAGTATAAACTTCCATCGGGCACCTAATGTTGGAAAAACCTTAAATTTCTGCGTCTGTAAATCTGAAATCAAGTAATAAACAATGGGAAGTGAACAAGCAAGTTTATCTCAAAATGTTGTTTAAATAGTCGCAATAAGTGAATTGAATGTAATTAGAACCGCAGAACCTGCCAAATATATGAAAATTTCCTCAATTGGAAATTATTGTGCAACGTGAAGTCACAAACACATCTCAAACAACGCTTTACCCAAAATTGAGTAATTTCGGCAGAAGTCTGTAACCATCCTGTACAGACAAATATGTGAGGTTAAGCAAACATGAGCAACATTCTATAGAACCTCTAAACATTCCGCCAATTCCTCCAAATGAGCTCTCACTCACTCCACGAAATCAAAAACAAACCAATCCAATATAAAACTTAAGTAGGCCTTAAAAAAAATCCTGAAATAGGCGGGAATCTCCACACTCCAGCAGCAAAACCGAAAATCCCCCCAACCCGCCGAACAACGTTCCTCCGCCAAAGCTCAGTGTGGCTACACCGCAGCAGAAAAAAAAACAAACTTCCACTTTTCACTCTGCTTACCACTTACTCCTCGTCGCCAGATGTAGAGTCCTCGACGTACCGGACGCAGCAGGGTTGCTGCGATAGCCATCCTCCCGACCGCCCGCTGACCTCCATTCCGGTAACGCCGATTCCTGGTCCCTTCGGATCTTGTCCAGCGTCCTCGTTTCGTCCGCGTTCTCGAACCACCATCGTCCCCTGTCAATATCTGTCCTTCTCTCTCTCCTCTCGCCAAGGCACATCCACAAGATAAGGTCACATATTTTGACCAGCAAATAGAGATGCTAACCGACATCTCTACAGGGGCCAAACATTCAATATTACGCCTTTTGAATTTTTATCTTGATTTAAAAATTTTGATTTTTTTTCGAAGAGATCGGAAAATTTTACGAATGTTTCATATTTTAACATTGAAAATCGGACCATTAGTTGCTGAGAATCGACGTTAGAAAATGGTGGGTTTTTTGCATGGCAATATCTCAGCAACTAAAGGTCGTATCAACAAAGTTCAAAAAGGCAAAAAATAGAGAATTTTCTCAGCTTATCTAAAATATTTTTTTTTTTAAGTGGGCAAACATGTGCACTTATTTAAAAAAATAAAAACAGCGACTATTTTCAAAAAAGTTACATAAAAATGGCATTTACTTGAAAACGATGCACTTTATCAAAATTTCACTAAAGTACTTTTTGAATGCAAATTTAATTTTACATCGAAAAATGAAGTCGAAAATTTTTTACAACCAATATTTCGATTTTTTGAAAAAAATCAGTATTGATTCAAAAATTCATAACTCGGTAAAAGATTTTTTGCACAACCTGGAAATTTCTGAAAAGTTGGCATTTGATGTCCTCTAAAACATATCAAAAAATAGAAATAGTGTTTTTTTTTGGAAAATCAAGTTTTAGTGACAAAAAGTTAAATGAAAAATCACCAACAAATGTTTTACGGTGTATCATTATCAGACCAATTTTAAAGGGAGAGGCGACATATTTAAAACAGCCTTACAGTGAAAAAAGTTATTTAAAAAATCGGAAATTTATTCCGTGTTCCAGCTTTTTTCTGCGTAGTCCTTATATTGATACCTACAACTTTGCCGAAGACACCAAATCGGTCAGGAAATTTCTTCAAGAGATACAGATTTTCTAATATTTTCGTACCATTTTTGTATGGAAATCTGCCAAAATTGTATGGAACTTGTATGGGTGAAAATGGTTCCCACAATGTTTGAGCCAAATCAAAAAATAAAAATGCACAAAATAATTTAATCAAAGTTCAAAAATTTTGTTTTAAACAAATTTTGATAAGATTTTTTTTAACTTTCTTTACTTGTGGTAATTTATTAGCTTGAAAAATAATCTAAATAAAAAAATGTTGAAAAGTAATTCTACTCAACTCCGTCACAATAAAAAGCAATTTTCTCATCGTAACAGCGATCGTGTCGCGAGCTTTATGGGCCAGTTGTGTGAAGCTCGTAAAGCTTTGCCAAATAGATCCCGGAAAATGTGTAAAATTTGCGACGACGCTTTCCTAATCGTCACTATAGTGGTGTTGACATCGCCGCCAAAACGCGTCGTAAAGTTGAATGTCTTTTGACGAATTTTCCCTCGTCAAGGAAATCGGGTTGCATATTGAGCGTGGCGCTCCGAATGGGTTCATCCGGATGGTTTATTAGCACTCTGGATCGGGATAACTGCGCTGTCGTGTCGTCAAGTCTGCGGAAATAAACGTCAAGTTTAGATGTTTCAAGCTTTGTTCGCGAGTGGTTATGGAGAAAACTTTTTCCCTTGTTCCACAAGTGTGTCTATAAGACGAAGCTCAAAAGTTATCGCTGTTCCGAAAATGTTTAACGACGATATAAATGTCACGAAACCAGTTATGATGTCTGAGAAGAAGCAACTGCGTCATTTGTGGACAACCCCTGCACATAACCTCATGTGTCCGTTTTCATAATCCAATGAAATTGCAAATTGCAAATTGATCACCGGTACGCACATAGATACAGTTGTTTGTGGTCCAAATTTGCATGCAAAATTACACCATTTATCGAATATTTTTGCCCCACCTGAACTCCACCACAGAGGGCGCCCATACCATACTTGTGTCCACCGTGGTCAAACCCCAGCTGGTTAGTGTCCTCGTGCGAGGCAAAAGAGTTGACGCCGTTAACCGTCACCGGTGTGTTCAGCGATGATAAATGACACTCATCAAATCAAGGTGGGAAAGTTATGCTAATTTCACACGCCGGATTTTCCCCACTTCACCCTACGGTGAGGAGGGGTAATTTGACCGGAACGTGGTCATTTTTCTTGGGTATTTTATTGCTCCAGCAGAACCCGCGCGTTTCGCGATGCAGCGTTGAAGTGATAAAGAACCATTCATAACTGAGTTTCTTGATAACCTGGTCAAACGAGGCCGAGATCGATCCAGCGATCGCCGGATTTTGCAAGATGGACCAAACTACACGGAGAAAAATGGGTTCCGAAAGTCGTGAACAAGCGTTCATGAAATTAGGAACCACGAACAAAGTGTTCAAATTTCATGATACGTTTTTCAAAAGCGTACCATGGAATTGGAACACTTTGTTTTCATGAACGCTTGTTCACGATTTCCGGAACCTATTTTTCTCTGTGTAAGGGGCTTGTTCACATGTTGACAATGTATTTGAAGAGTTTCGCTAATATGAAGTAAGGTTGGGAGTGCTAATTTATTCCACAAAATTCATTCCTCTTTAGTGTCTACTGAAAAAAATGTCGTCGGTACATCGTTTCAGATTCCAGGAAATGATTTAGTTCCCCATCATTTCGTGTTCTGTTTTCAATTTTTAATTTATCGCTGACCAATGTGCTGCGGTGGCGGCCCATATTGGCCCCGGCCAAAGCCATCGCCGTCGCCACAAATCTAATTTGAGGAACTACCCATCAGCAAATAAGCTCCTCGATTAGCCGCAAAGAGGAGTTTGGCGCGCGGACTCTTTTTTGATTAGTCAGATTGCCGTTCAATGTCAGAGGGGGCGCAACGACCGCCGCGGATTTCGGTGGAAATCCATCAGGTCCGGAATTTGTTTGTCGGGGTTTTTTTTAAGGAAGAACCGAGAATTGAACCCACGCTGACCTGCTTGACGATCTACGAACAAAAAAATAACGCTTGACCTCGCACGTTGCGTAACGGATAATTTATTTCCAATAACATCACTCCGCAGAGTCTTCAACCGAACTCTTTCCCAATCCAATCAGTGGTCATCAGTGTTGCGTGAGGTCCTTCGTATCAATCACATGACGTAGAACGCGGTCTGGTTTTTGTGCGGATTTCGAATGCCCTTCCTCAGCGCTGAACGCAAACCCTTCCCATCCAGATATCAGTCGATCTCCTAAGGAAGGCTACTGCACTTTTTTCGATGCACCACCGCCACTGCATTTGCTAAAGGAGCGAAATGTACAGAAGGAACCGCTAGCTTTGGTCAGTTTGTTGGTTTTTGCTGGTCCTTTCCTTGCTTGTCCCTTTGAGGGTTACCGTCAGCTTTCGTGAGATTGATTTATAACAATTTATATAAAGTTCAGACTCAAACCTACCCCACTCCACGGTCCATCGAGGTAGATACCACAAAACACTTGGATTGCTTTCTACCCCTCCGATATGGTAGCTACCGTTGTTGGCCGCCGAACCCCGAACCCGCGCCACATCATCCGTCGTCGTGCATTATTTGACCTCTTTCAGCGTTTTTCGTTCGCATCAACCGGGCAGCGAAAATCTCTTCTCACGCCACCGCCGCCGCACTTCTTGTACTTGCTGTAGCTGTAGGTACCTATACTTCAAAGGACACACGGATGGACTCTCCGCGATTTGGGCGCACTGATTTTTTGGTCAATTTTATCTTTTAAAAGCTTCCCCCGCCGACGACTCCTTTCGGTGATTCAATCAGTTGGTTTTTAGTGCGGCGAAAGATTGGGGTGATCTTTTGAGTACTTTGGGAAAGTAGTTTGAGATAAAATAATTGGGATATTGTGTCAATTCAGTTACAGTAATTGATGAAAGCAACGAGTAAACTGAGTAATGTTTTACAAACAAAATAAACAAAAATAGTTTGATGATTTTGAAGAATTGACTAATTTTGGTTGCCTTTGAGAGATAAAATAAAATCCTTTTTTTAGTCTAACTTTTCAAAATGTCAATTTTATGTTGCTTTAGATTCACATCTTGAAATATTAAAATATGATTATTGAACAAATCAGAAAATATTACGAATGTTTCTTTTTTCTTGCATCGTAAATCGTTCTAATTAGAGCGTCCAATTTCCTGAGGTTACAAATTCCCCGGAAAACGGGAAATTTTCAAAAAAAAAATCCCGGGAAATTTAAAATTTATTGAAATTTAAAATTTATTGAAATTTATGTAATCTTGTTTCTGATATATATTTTGCAACAAAAATGTATAGTACAGCGTGTTCAATGGTTAAAATTACTTCTTGGATCAATTGATAGCTTGACTGCATATAAAAAATCTTACAACTTCAAGAAAATAGATATATTTTTTTAAATTTTGATGATAAGTTTTTTTTATTAATTTTTTTAAACAGTGAGTAAAATGAATCCATACTCTAAAATCATAACATTTCTTTTAAACTTGCTTCTGTGACCAGTTTTTAGAAAGTATAATTAAGATTAACATTAATACACAAAAAATCATTTAGAAATTATGTTTTTCATAAAAATTATCTCTTGTAGAACAAGTCATACTGGTTTCCGCTCTTAAACTAAATAGTAATGCGTTTTTTGTTTTTTTTTTTCTTGAAAATCTAACTTGTTCAGATTTGATTAGTGCGCTGACCACGCGGACGCGCTGTCTTGTTTTTGCATGCTCATTTTTATTTCTTTTATGTCGCTATTTGTGTGCTTGGGTGAGTGGTTGTTATAATTAAATAATGGCATCATTAGTGCGCTGACCACGCTGATCATTTTCATTTCTTTTATGTCGCTGTTTGTGTGCTTGGGTGAGTGGTTATTATAATTAAATAATGGCATCATTAGTGCGCTGACCACGCGGACGCGCTGTCCTGTTTTTGCATGCTCATTTTCATTTCTTTTATGTCGCTGTTTGTGTGCATGGGGTGATTGGTTATTTTAACTTATTGGACATCATTAGTGCAGTGCTTCAGGGGACGCGCAGTCCTGTTCTTATCGCGATAATTTTCATCGTAAATGATCGTAAAAATTTATTCCAACTCGCATCGATCGATTTTATGAAGAGTAAAGCGTCATTTATTTACTATTTTTGAAATTTGCTCGCGTTATCTAAATTGTAAAAATATACTGATAAGTCCAGCCCATAGCACTACTGCTCGGCTGGCACGCGTTCGATAAAAAAACTTTTAAATGATCAATTATCTATCTTTCCGCAGCCGGCTGCCTAAGATTTAAAATTTTCAACCGATAAACAAAATGCTCATGGTCACATCACTGCCACTCGTGAATCCTGACCTCATACCCATCTACTAACCCCTCAAAACTCATGTGATACTTTGTCGGAGATGCAGTCGATTGGGCGGTCTCTATCACTCAAGTATCGGACTAACATTCCCATCCACTTCCCCGTGACCCTACCACTGGTCGTGGCCGGCGCCGGTATTGATCAGCATGATAGGGGCCTTTGAGAAGTTGCGAAGCGAGGAAAGATAGCTCCCACTTATCTTCCACGGCTCGTGGATGTAACTTCTGGAGGTCCTGGTCAATAACGGAGTAGCAACTGCGGGTGGGCACCTATGCTTATGCTTATGCTTATGCTTAAAATCTAACTTGTTCAGATTTTTTTACTCGAAGCAACTTTTTTTTTCAAGCAAGTTTTTAAAATATGTTTGCATTAATTGAGCACCTTTAAAACAATACGAAGTTTTTAATTTTTATTGTTTTTTTTTATTTTTATTTTTGGTTTTCAGTTTAATAAATGACATCTCCTAGCACAAACATATGATTAATTAACATCATTCCACAATCAGTCTTGAATTTTTTTAAAGAAAAATCGTTAAAAACACATTTAAGGGGTTTTTGAAAATGAAATCACACCCATTATTCTTTAAAAAATGTAAAAGTTTATTTTCATAAGGAGAGATCTATTTTCAGTTTTGAATTTGAAATTAATCAGAAAAAAATCATACCATGAAATTTTCTAACCATCTGATTAATTCAGTATTAACAGTTAAATAAAATAATATTAATTTCTTAATTATTTTTTTTCTTTACATTTTTAAAAATTGGCACAAAAAGTTATGTAAATGTATACTTTTGCTGGAATTTCGAGAATTCCCGAGAAATTAGAAAATTTTCGGGATATTAGAAAATTTCCCGGGAAACGGGAAATATATTTTCCGGAAATCCCCGCGATTTTTTTCCCGGGACAGAAATTGGACGCTCTAATCCGATAGTTGCTTTGATATTCTTACTTGATTATTAGACACTTTTTGGTTGATACATAGAAATCCTCATTTTTCTGTTTGTTTATCTATAAATTGCTATATATAAGTCTAAGTTCAACCTTCAATGTTTTCTAAGCATAATATTTTTTCAAAAATTTCAACTAACTTTTTCAACAATTTCCATACATTTTTCAATGAAAAGGTAGGGTTGGACGTTATTTGCCCAAGGGTTATCTTTATGTGAAATTTAATGATCTTTTTTAAAAAAAATTTTTACAGTGAAACATAAACATGGGCACTATGTTTTTGAGGCCAAAATGGAAGTTTTTCTTAAAAAAAAAAACTTTAAAATGGTTGTAACTCAGAAACGGTACACTTTATAACAAAATTTCAAAAGTTCTGTTCGATTGCAAATTCGGTTTTACAAATAAAAATCGCATTGTTGATTTTTCTCAAAATTTCTTAAGGCCGATGCAAATATTTAAAAAAGTTTTTGTCCCTCGGCCGAGGTCAAGGGGGGGGGGGGCAAAAAAATAAAAAAATATAAATAATTAAATAACAAGCCATAGTCTTCACATTTAAACGAAAAAAGTGTTTTAAAATGCATTCAAAAAATTTTCAAAAAATCTAAGATCTGACAAAAACAAAAATTGTATCGAAAAAAAAAAGATTTTGCATCGAATTTTTTTAAAAAATCTTAAGACTTTTTAATAAACCCAAACATGCTAAAAATGATTTTAAACGCAGGAGAATGTATTTTAATTTGATTTCAGCTGGTTGCACTTGAATTTTCATTGAAATTTTGAAGTTTATTATAAAAATATTTCGTTTGCCCCCTGATTTTTCGGGACAATTTTGAAGGGGGGTGACAAAAAGTTTTAAAAATATTTGTATCAGCCTAACTCGGTCAAATAATGTTTACCCTTGCTGAGCCATATCTTAAAAAATGGCATACAATAAAGGTTATGATTTTTACACTTCTTTAAAAAAAAAGGTTCAGGTTTGTTTGTTTAAAAAATTTCAAAATCTGAAAAAATCACAAAATCATGCCTGTGCCTATCAAAATCTTCCGATTCTAATAAAGTTACATTAAACATATTGAGAAAGTACTACCAGGAATCAATTAGGCACAGATCTGATTAATGTCCATTGCGCAGCTCCTCCTCCTATGGAGACGCACGATACTCGAACCGTTTGTCAACCTTGCTGGCCCTGCCTGGTTCAGCTGATTCGCGCTGTCCTTTGCAGCAACATGATTTTAGCATAATTTAAAAACCGGTCCAACCTTTCTGCCCCAACGCTGCTGCAGGTCGCTCAGCAGCACGTGTATGCATGCACCCAACTCCAACTTGAACTCCTTTTTTTCTGCAAAACATTCTTGCCCTGGGGCGTTCTTGTGTCACTGCTGCTACTGGACTGCAACAACCGCCATGCGTACTACCTGAGTATCGCTCGCTTTTCGCGACCTACCACTCTCAATCACAAATCAATTAAGCATTTAGCGCATATTATTACGCTCCTTTATGCGCTGATAAACGAGTTGAGCCTGCACAGAAGTTCAGCGCGACGACTCGTGCAAGAAGGCCACATGCGCTGAGCGATGCAACACCACACACTTCAAGCAATACGTGAGTTGCGCGTCAAGTTTGCCCCAAAGCGCGGCGTTGCATCGCATCTGGTCGATTTCCCTGTAATTTTCGTAATTGTTTAATATCTGGGTACCTCGCGGAGTTCCCTTCCGTCAAACGATATATGGCTGTGTGGGTTGGACCTCGCTCCGACCCTGGCAAACTCCCAGCTTGTCCATCATCGGGCGATTCCCCCGCGCGGTGTGTTCGCTTTCTATATCGTTTTATATCATAATAATAAATCATTTAAATTTTTCGATAATTTTACGACTTTTTGCCACTTTTTGGCATTCCTTGCATAAATTATGTGGCGATCCTTGCTGCCGCCGCCGCAGGGCTAGAATTCAGATTTCACCACATAATTCTCCAGCGTCGGTCGTCCTCCGTATGTGGCCCCGTCCTTAACCAAACCTTCGAGTCCGCCCTCCACCCTTCCCCCGCGATAAACTGGAATGTCGTCGTAAATATGGCAGGCATCTTAATGATAGCTACTATCATCATTATCATGGGGAGCTGCCCCCTCTTGTATGATGCTTCTTTTTCCTTTACTTTCCTTGTTTCATGCGCGATGTTTTAACTTATGCTCCTCCAGTGACTACCGCACGCACCGCTTCAAGGGTTGGCAGTTGTAAATCTGGGAAATGGAAATTGAAAATTATTCATTCGCTTTGATAAGTGACGAATGACCTCTCTAGGTTAAAGTCACGTTAATAAAATAAACAACAACATTCGCTTTGATAGCATTATAAATTGTGTTCAATTTAACAAATTTAATGTTTTTGTATTTAAAAAATCGATTTTTAATTCCAATACTTGGAAAAAAATTACGGCCAAATTAACACTGCAGACTTTTTTTAAGTTTGTAAGTAAGGAAAATGTATTACAAATTTGGTTCCATTTAAATTTTGACATGTTTTGTCTCCCTAATTTTTCAGCCCAATTTTGAAGGTGGGGGCATTAAGGAGGTGACATAATCATTGGAAAAATTGTAACGGCCGAATCATGAAATTTTATGCCCACAAATTTTATCGGTTTGATATTTTATAAATATTTTTTTAATTTGCTTTTTTCTACGATGTATTCCTTATGGGAGAACTGTCATTTCTACCACTCGAATCCGATACTCCATTGGGAGAGTGACATAAACTTTGATAAATATTTTCAACGGCCTTAAAGATTATAAAAGCGTCGTTTTTAAATAAATATTTTTTTTAATAAACTGTCATTATTGGATTTTTTTATAATAAATAACATTTTTTGACTTCTTGTCAAAAAAATATTACTACGCCCATTCGAAATGTTAATCTTAATTTAAAATTTTCGAGAAATGATTTACGAGGAGAACCAAATATGTCATGAATTTTCGATATTGAAAATTGGAAAATTAGTTTCTGAGTAATCGGCATTAGAAAATTGAGTTCTGCCTGGGTTACATTTAGCAAACTTCAAAATCATTGTTTTTCATTTCATTTTTCATTAAGTGGTTGTATCTTAGTAACGAGAAGATCAATTTTCAATGTTTTTGGACGAATGAAAAGAAAATGTTCTCAGCATTATGAAACTTTTTTTTTTATATGGGCACGTATTTGCATTATTTTAAAAAAATGCTACTGAACTTCATGATGCTTTTACTCAAAAATGGTGCACTATTTCAAAAAATGAAAAAAAAAATGATTTTATATAAAAATATGATGTTTTTTGTCATTAAATTCTATTTTTCAAAAAATCATATTCCTCCTGCAACATTTCAGCCCATATTTTTAATGGCTCTAAAGATGCGTTTTTTGGTTTCGTCATTTAGAATGATTTTTTTTAGCAATTTGACAGCTTCACATTTTGATATTATTGATAGATTTTGAGCAACAAAATCTTTTCCATTTACATCTTTTCTATTTCCAAATTTGAAGCTTTTAATTGCTCTAAAACGTGCTGTACCTATTCAGTCTGCAGTCCCAATTCGTTTTAGTTAACGGGACCCTAAAGCATATAAAAAATGACAATATTCTAAAAAAAACGAATTTTGGAAAATTTACTTTTAGCGAATAATTGGTAATTTAAAAAATCCCGAGCAGACGGAAATAACTTGGGAATATCATTTTTTGATATTTGAAAATACTAGGCCAATAACATTTTATGTTATTTATAACAAGATTTGTTATTCGTCGTTATGAATTTTTTGTTATTGGATTGTTATTGTAATAACAACCTAATAATATTTATAGTTATTCTTCGAACAAATCTTTGTTATTATTTTTTGTTATTTTAACAACTAATCACGGAGCATTGCTTGTTTGAAAAGTTATGTTTTGTATTTTTTAATTTGACTGAAACTTGGTGGGTGCTTTCTATATGATCAATATGATATGTTATCCTTTTTCCTTTACAAAAATTGTAACATAATATTCGAAAATCTATACCTTGGGAAGGATTTTTTTTATCGAGGCCAAATTGTTGCATTAATCTTATGGAAAGTATCAAAACATAAATGTAATAGTCAGACTTACCTTTTGACGGGTGCGACAACGGTTTGCTATGATACCAGTTTTTCTATGCGCACCATTTCTCGTCACGACCCAAACCCGACACAGCTCGGTAGCTTGATCGGTGCACCGAAACCGGAGTTTGGTGTGACGGCGGTGTGGATCGGGTACACAAAACTGACATGGTTTCTGCGCCTACCACACGGGAGAAGTTTGGAACTCTTGATGCCTAGCAAGCCAACTGAACTCAACAGTTCTTCATGGTGTGGTTGTCAAAGGCAGTGCATTAGTATTTTAAAGGTTTTTGGTTTGAATCTCGACAGTTATTAGGGGAGAGTGGGGAGACTTGATCCCCGGGGACACTTGATCCCAAGCCAGTATCTCGTCAGCATGTGGGTAAAACAATTAGCTTTGTTCTAGAAAGTTGTGCGAAATTGACTAAAACTCATTGTAGAAAACAAAGAAAAAAATTAAAAAATGTTTAGATTGAGTTACACACAATTTTCTAAAAAGTGCTGCAAAAAACTTCCAAGAGATCTTTTTTCTTTGTTTTGATAAGTATAGAAAACACTCAAAAGTTATTCAAAAAAATATGTTTTATACATGAATTGTTTGATAAACATATCAACTCCAAAACCCTTACGCATTTGACATTAAATTTATCGTCATACTATTTTTACAATCAATTGTTTAAAAAAGTGTGTTTAGGGAGACTTGATCCCTGCATTTTTACAGTCACTGGAATCAGCCTCAAGATTATAATATTAAGCTGGATTTTTGTACATAGTTCCCTTTAGTATAGTTGTACATAACTTACTGCAGTTTGAACCATATTTCAAAAGTTTTGTAAACAAAAATTATCAGCTTTTGCAAACATGCTCAATTTTGGTCTTAAAAAGAAAATTTTATGTTTTTGAGTATTTTGCATGCTAAACTTGTTATATTTTGAATACAAACGTACAGGTTTAATGTAAAATTGCTATAACTTATAGAAAATTAAAAGTTTGGATGAATAAGAAACATTTTGCTTAAGATTTCTTCAAAATGTTGAAAGGGGGATCAAATTACCCCCAACATTTTGAAAATGCCGGTTTAAAATATTTTTTTAAAGCGCTTGGCATGATTAGAAGAGTTTATCTGATGAAATATCCTTATCAGCCAAACATTCTTGAATGTGTAAGCTTTCAATTCATGCAAAAAGTTCATAGTTTTGTGAGAAATTGACAGAGTTATGTGCGATACAAAAAAAGGGGATCAAGTCTCCCCACTCTCCCCTATTTAATTTGTGAATGTTTTTTTATTTCTTTAGAATAATTCGTTAGGAATAGAATTTTGTAGTGTCATGAAATATAAACTTTAACTTTTCGTGCATATAATCCTGAAATAGGCATTTTCACTTAAACTTGCCTGCATAATATGGAACGTTTTCTCTATTCCACTACAAAAATCCATTCAATTTTCTAACTCTTTGACTAAAGCGTCGCAGGTTCGAAGAAGTTACTTAAAAAATGTATATAATCAGTAATTTTGACAGCAAATATTGAAAAAAAATCCTCAAAAATATTTGTACTCAGGATTGAACCAGGGACCTCGTGGTTAAAAGACGGAGACACCAACCGCCACGCCATCCCGAAATTGTGAATGATGGCTGACAAACCTCAATCAAAACAATGTCGCCTCCGGTTTACTTGGATCAACCATGTGTTGGTGTACCAAGGTGCTTTCGGTACAGTTGCTATGGTGTGACAATAAACAGCTCGGTTTGGTTTCTAGAGTGACACGAAAACCGTACCACGGCGCACCAGATCTTGGTGTTCAGTGAAGCCTGGTAATAGTTATAAAAATAAACCGTGTTTAAAACACGAATAGGAAACTGAAGATGAAAAACAACAGCTGACCACTGATTATGTAAATTAATTGTAATTATTAATAGAAAGATTCAAAAACGTATGTTAAATCCAAAAATGTTCATCTTTTGAGAGTTGGTCATGGTAGTGCTGCTCATTTTTTTAAATAATAGGATTTATCAAAAACTTTGAAAATAAAGTGTAATTTCTTAGACTTTTTATATCAAACTTCCATAGAAAGTTTTTAACATGTCTAATGTACATATTTATTTTTTTCAATAATTTTCGTAAACAAACCCAGAACCACAGCACCCTCCCCTAGGCATATAGAAAATTTATGAAGCTTATCACCCCGCTGCAGGAATTGGCCACCGGGCGGCAACTGCACGCATGCAGAGCTTGGCCGGCTTCGCCGCAGATTGCCGTGCCGTGCCTATGCCTTCCCATCAAGGTATCAGCATCGAAACGAAAACGAACCGAAAAAGTGCCCGCGGACTGGGAATTTTCACTTTCGTTGAAGGGATAAATCGCCCGATGAAGATGAAAATGAAGAAAAAAAAAGTGATGATGATGATGATGGGCAGGTTAAATTGTTGCACGTATTCAAATTGTTGGAGAAGCCAATATTCACGCCCGATAAGATCGATAAATTACGGCCTGCAGCAGTTGGAGGATGGATTCCTGGAAAAGTTAAGACAGAAACCGGGTCAGGATTTATGTTTTGCTCGCAGCTTTTGCTGTTGACAGGTCGTTTCAGAACGTGAGAATTATGCGCTGTTAAGCGATTTTATGATGTATTATTACAGAGATTTTACTGCTACTTGATTTCAACCATCGTCAGAATTTTTATAGAAAAAATCATAATTTTAGTAACAAGTTTATTTCTAGGAATAAATCTGCGCCAAAGAAGGCCTAGACCTAGTACCAGTTCACGTTCTGCGCCATCAGGGCCTGCTGTTCCTCGTACAGCTTGCGCTGTTGCTCCAAGAAGGCCTTCTGGCGGTCGCGCATGGCCTGCTCCTTGGCGGCCAGTTCCGTAAGCTCATCCAGACGGGTGGTTTCCGATTCCAGGCGCTCCTCCTGGGCGTCCAGCAGGTTCTTCAGCTGAACGATGAACTTCTTCTGGGCGTCGACGACGCGCTTCTGCTGGGCGATCTGGTTCTTGGCGTTTTCGACCTTCTTCTTTGCTGGGGCGGCGGGGGCTGGGGCCGGTGCTGCAGCATCCGTGGGGCCATCTGGGGCGGGTGCCGATTGGACGGCTACGATGGCGCAAAGGACTAGTGCGGCAAGGAATTTCATGTTGTCGATTGTGGTACTTGGTTCGATCTACGAGCGTTGGGCTGATGATAGGCCAATTTTATACAGTTCCAAAAAAATAGACATTTTTGGACGAAAACAATCTCTGCGTTTCTCGAAATAAGACGAACAAATACAACTGAGCAAATATTCGTCAAATTTTGCGTCAATAAAAATGGATTTGCACGTTTGCGTACTAAAGTGTCAATAAAATAGCAGATTCAACCAAGTCATCGTTGTAGTTACAACGAATGTGGCGCTCGTAAGAATCCTTGAACTTGCAAATTAATATTTTTAAATAAAATTCTCAGTATAATATATTTGTTTTATTATACCTCAGTATTTTGAGTGTTGAACCTAAAAATTGATATTTTTCCAAAAATCAGTGTGTCCAAAAATTGAGTTCTACAAAACCAGAAATTTAAATTTAAACTGGTTAAAAAAAACTACGCAATACAGAGATCAACTCTTGAACAAATAATTTTGCCCCATCATGACTGTGATATTTTTTCGGTTATTTAAAAAATTAAAAAAAAAACAAAAAAATACAATCAATGAAAAATACAATAATTGTATTACAATCAATTAAATAGATATTAGAAGAATTAAGACTGAATAAAAATAATAAATAATAATACCGTAAAACCAGATTTAAGTTTTTGGTAAAGTTGAAATCTGAAGAATTAAAAGCATAGATTTTTAATGTAATTTTTAACACGTATTTTTAATAACGTCTTATGTTTTGTTTATGTGCTATATGCTATAAATTTGTATATTCAAGTTCATTGAAATATTTTTTTTAAATAAACTTTTGATAAAAAAAATAATAAGTCAAATTCAAAAAACAATTCTAAATTAATGAAATATTATTTTGTTTTTAAGTTTAACATCAAAAAGAAATAAGAGAATTTGAAATTGAACTTCAAAACTTAAAATACAAAAATATTTAGAAAAAAAAAACTAAAATTAATATATTGCAATTTTCATAATTCCTATTTTCCTGTTTGATTTTCTTTTGGAATCTTAAATGTCCTTAGAGCAAATTTGTTGAGCATTTTTGAACTTTTTGAAAAAAAAGCATCATAGATTATGACTTCTACACACAGTCTCGTTGTTAAAAAAACACTGAATTTTAAAGTGCAATAACTTCATTTAGTGAATTCAAGTGTAGGTGTCAAGAGCATTTAAAAAATTCAATTTGAGTTTTGTTTTGGTTTTTGATTAAGCAATGCGCTAATAATCAGTCTTAAATTTATTACTGAATTCTACAAAAACAAGTAATTTTTCATATTATCGACATTTTTATTTCTTTAGTTTATTTCATTTTAGTTTTTAATTTAGTTGTTAGTTTTTAGTTTTAATGAAACATAAGGTTCTCATCATTTAAGTCAATGTATACAAAAAAGGTTGCACCTTCGGTATATTTTTGAAAAATAAAATACAAATGATT
The DNA here is from genome assembly GCF_015732765.1 of Culex quinquefasciatus. NCBI lineage: Eukaryota > Metazoa > Arthropoda > Insecta > Diptera > Culicidae > Culex > Culex quinquefasciatus. The sequence goes on from NC_051862.1 coordinate 10,634,019, forward strand.
TTTTTTTTTTCAAAAATTTGGCCTCACTGCCAAATGAACTTTGCCGTAGCTCAGTAGATGCTTTTTATTGTAATCTAAAACATGTCCAAAAATTAGATTTTCTTTAATTTTTTTAGCGTACTTTTTAAAGAAAAGTCGAAATAAAAAATGGGGATTTTTTCATAGTGTAACTATTTTTTTTTAGTTCTAAGCTATAGCCTTTTGGAATGGATAGCTGCCAAAACTGTATGCAGGTTGCACCAATGATGCAGTATGTCTTTTTTGGACATAGTTTGTCCGAAGTGTCTTTTATCTTAATTTTGAAGTTTTTTTTATTTTTTTTGCAACCGGATTTTTCCAATCAATTTTGCAGGGTGGAGCGCTGCGCATAAACTTCGAAAAATATTAGCATAAACCTCATTAGTTTTGAAAAACATTTAGTTGCCTCTTACAAATTAACAATTTTTGTTTTCATTCTATTGCAGATGTTGTGGGCATTTCAATTAAATTTGAAATTCCTGCAAATTTCCTTTAAATTTAGAAAAATCGACGGAAAATACAGAAATTTTTGTTACGCCTGCATTTTGTTGGCCAAATATTCTGACAATTTTGACAGGAATTCTGCAAATGAATGCAAATGAATGGATTTATCCATCATCAAAAAAAAATCCCCTATAACATATGAAGACAATCATGTTTTGTGATATTAAATATGTTATTTGAAAGTTGAATAGGAATTCGATTAAAATTAAATTTTCTCCTTTTTGTCGTTTTTATAGCAAACAATCTTCCGTCTCCCACCATCAGATGCCTCTGCCGTTCCTTCATTCATAGTCTTTTCCTTCACCGGCCCATTCATCGATTCACGTCAAACAACACGTTCATTCTTCGCTCTCTGTTTTCATTCAGTCGTTCCAGCCGTACCACACTGTTTTGCTCACCAGCTTCTGCCTTTCTCTTCTTACCTTGACTCATTCTGCACGTACTGCTTCACGAGTTCGGATCCCGACTTCACCGTGCTTTGTGTTGTGCTTGTCCGCGGTTTCTGTTTCTGTGCTTACCACACACACTGCCCTTTTGCTTCTCGGAAACTTGTGAAAACCGTGGAAAATGTGATCCGGAACCGGAAATGCTTGATGCGTACCAGTTACGGGAATCGTTCAGTGTTCTTCCGTTGGGGTTTGCGGTCCTTTGGCGTACTTTCTGCACTTCAATAAGGAGTAGTTCTACTGCGTAGCTGAACCATGGCCTGCAGTTCACCAGCTGCTGCCCTGCTCAAGTCACCGCCGACGGCTCTTCAGCTGCTGCTGGAGGAGATCAACTTCCAGCGGACCAAGGAGATGCGTCAGCTGCTGAAAGACGGTAAGAAACCGGTCGGGTTTTTTTTTCCTTTTGAAAATCTGGCCCACCGGAAAAAGCATGATGGCTGGCGGGTATCGATTTTTCACAATTTGGACTTTTCCTCGTGTGCGAGGGGTTGGGGGTTGATGAACGGGAAAATTTCAACCCTGCGTAGAACAGAGGAGTTCGTGTTATCTTCTCGCTCTCTTTATGGTTTTACTTTCTTTTCGCCAGCTGATCTCTATTTACCAGCGAAGGGCACTTTAAAATTCTGCGACGCAGTCATAACAGAGTGCGGCGTGTCTTGTTTCATGCTCTTAAGAAGCGAAAAACCGGCTGAGGCTGGGCTGGAGGTCGTCAATGTGTCGATGTTGTTTTCATGATATTGTTGCAAAATTGATGTGTGACTGGTTTGTGTTTTGAGTCGTCGTCGTTGTTATTGCCCTTGCTGTATTATTCAGCTTTGCCGGACCGGCGAAACAATTTGTTCAGTCATCGTGTTCTGGTTGAATTGAAAAAAGCTTATAGTTGAGGGGAAGTACCCGTTTTAAATGAAGCTAGTTGCAGCTGTATTTTACTACTGAATCATGCAGATAGTTCAGCAAAATAAACAAATATGAAATCGCTTTATTTTTTTAAGGGATAACTAGAGTTTTCTTGAAAAGTTTTTGTGTTTCATATGTTTAGAGGACCTGATCAAATAAAAATTCTGGAATTTAACCTTAACATAAATTTTACTTTAACATCCTACATACAAAAAATATTTTTATTAATATTTCATTTATGATGTAACACTTTTGCACGTCATTAAACATTTAAATTTAAATGAAATTTGATGTAAATTTGCAACAAATTATACGCTACCACATATTGTAAAATTTGCACCATAACAGTGTTTTTCTTATTTGAAGGTTCAGAATACAGCTATATACAGTATGTCAAAAAAGTATTTACACCCCTTGGGCACTATGCACATTTTGTGATGAAACATGTAAAAAATTTAAAGTTTGACAGGAACCTAGTACTACGTTTTGTTCAGAAACTCATGCCGAACATTTTGCTACAAAAAGCTCATGAAAAGATGATTTCCATAAAAAGTTATATAACAAATACTATTACGAAAATAAAAAAGGTGCAAAAAAAGTTTGTATACCTTTCGAAAAATTAACATAAATAATGTTATTTGTTGACAAATCACCATAAATCCAGTCTCCCAACTCCAAATAGGCATCCTTGACTGATAAAAAAAATAATTTGGATTGAATATAAAGTTTACTAACTACTTAGTATAAAAGTTCATATAACTCTGGAAATTCTATATAAAACTTATCTAAACTTAATTTTGCAAACTTTTAATTCAAATAAATGTCAATATATTACCATAGAATTGCTAAATACACATTTTGGAGTAGGTATAACACCGTTTTGGGGGTATTTGTATCGATAGAATAGATTTTTCGTTGGAATTTCGTACCAACCCGGAATTACGTCGTCGGAAAATCCGCCGGCATCTGAACCGGTCCACAATTCACAAGTCAACCTATGTGGCATCAGAAAGGGCATAAAATTTCCGATCTTTTGATACCCATACATCCAGGTTTTCTATAAAACCCACGTTTTTAAATATCTAAGCAAAAACGTTGTTTTGGTTTCGTTTGAGCAACCTGCCAAAAATGTATGGAATTTCGTAATTTTTGTTCTCGTGGATCAAACTTACTTTTTGCCCAGGTATTTAACAACGTGGGTTTTATAGAAAACCTGAATGTATGGGTATCAAAAGATCGGAAATTTTATGCCCTTTCCGATTCCACATAGGTTGACTTGTGAATCGTGGACCGGTTCGGATGCCGGCGGATTTTCCGACGACGTAATTCCGGGTTGGTACGAAATTCCAACGAAAAATCTATTCTATCGATACAAATACCCCCAAAACGGTGTTATACCCACTCCAAAATGTTTATTTAGCAATTCTATGGTAATATATTGACATTTATTTGAATTAAAAGTTTGCAAAATTAAGTTTAGATAAGTTTTATATAGAATTTCCAGAGTTATATGAACTTTCATACTAAGTAGTTAGTAAACTTTATATTCAATCCAAATTATTTTTTTTATCAGTCAAGGATGCCTATTTGGAGTTGGGAGACTGGATTTATGGCGATTTGTCAACAAATAACATTATTTATGTTAATTTTTCGAAAGGTGTACAAACTTTTTTTGCACCTTTTTTATTTTCATAATAGTATTTGTCACATAACTTTTTATAGAAATCATCTTTTCATGAGCTTTTTGTAGCAAAATGTTTGGCACGAGTTTCTGAACAAAACGTAGTACTAGGTTCCTGTCAAACTTTGAATTTTTTACATGTTTCATCACAAAATGTGCATAGTGCCCAAGGGGTGTAAATACTTTTTTTACATACTGTAGTATCCTGATCACCATGAATGATTATTCTATGGTTCAAAATGGTTCAAAAAGTAATTAAAAGTATTTTTTTATAGGCGATGCTAGTCCACGTGGTAGATGTTTGGCATGTGGCGTCGCGGTTTTCATCAAGCATTCATAGCATGCTAAGGAAAATTTGATGCTTTTCTGGGGAAAACCGTTGGTTCCGAAAACCCCGGATGTATTGCCGTTGAGCTCGATGTGGGTTGAACGAATCGACCTGATCTCTTAGGGAAAGTTGTTCTCCAGACGATTCCGCTCATTTCTGGCCATCCTAGAAGTTTCTACATGTTTTCCCCAGGCCTGTAGGAGTGAATGAACGAAAATTCACAATTTCCCATAGTAATTTCCATGTAAACTTGAACTAGCTTGAGACAAGCCAGTTTTCAGCCAAATGAGCTGAAATTTGGCGTGAGAGTCCCAATTTTTACACCACAATATTCCTCTAATTGGTCGCAGTGGTATCAAGCCTCAACAAAAAAAACGTTACTTAATCCACCCTAAGGTGGTTGGTGCCTTCCTCGCTTTCATGTTGTATATTAGGTGGTATTTACAAATTAATTTAAGATTTTTTTTTTTAATTTTATTTAATTTTTTTTTTCATTTGTTTTTTTAATTACTGATTTTACTTGAACAGCAATTTTAAATTCTTTTTTTTTTTAACCAACTCTTCAAAATAAAGGTGAAATGTCTCATGCAGAGCCGTACCTAGGGTACATGGCGCCCTTGGCGAAGCATCAATTTGGCGCCCCTCCAAATTTTTCATCATTTTGATATGTTTACTTAAATTTTCAGCGATTGCTTCAAAGAGTTTTAATAATATAATTGTAATTGATTGAATAAATATAACAGCTAAATAATCCAACCACAATTTAATTCTTTGAAGAATATTCAAATTAATGTTTTATTATTTTTAAACCATTACAATCGATTTAAATCTTTCCAATACAGATAGGTTGTAACGAAAAGGTGCTTTAGGATTAATGTTGACTGAAAATAGCAGAGTGTTGTTTTATCGTTTTAAACAGAATTTGATCTGACCTAGCTAAAATTTCATTGTATCAGCATTTTCCTGCATTCCTGAAAAATAGTTTAATTGATTAGAAAATGGACTCCTTTTCAAATTTGTTTTTGGATGGATTCCTTTTGAAACTATTTTTTTTTCAATTTATTTTTGAAAAAAATATTTCTCTTCTCTGTGACTGTGTTTTTTGATTGATATAAAATTCCTAAAATTTGTTTTTTGAAAATTCATAGCTTCAAACAAAGGCAAATTCGACATCTAAAGTTTCTTAAAATTTTGTATAAAAACCATTACACTCAAATAGAGGGTGACGAGCGGGAATTCCCGGGAAATCGACCATTTTTGGACCTCTCGATTCCCGGGAAATTTGGTCGAAGCAAAATTATATAAACAAATAAAAAAAATTGAAAATTCGAAATTGTTCAGAACATTGGGTGTTCAATGTAAGATGTTCAATTTTGAATGAACCAATGCTTCTCTTATCTTCTAATTCAGAAAGTGTAAATTTTAACTTATTAAAAATTCCAATAACTATAATTGGGAAAACTTAAAATCATGTGGACTCCAAAATTAACCTTAAAGCATACTTATCAGTTAGCCTGGAAAACTGGAAATCTTTGTAAAGACCGCCAAATGTGAACATTCGGGTTTTCCGGATCACTATTTCTTCAATGCATATTTACAGTTTTAAAAAAAGAAAAAAAAATATTAAAATTGTTGTTTTGAGTCGCTATTTATTATATTATAAAAATCCCGATACTGTGAAATTATATATTAGCTATTTTGTTATTTCACAAAAATCTAAAAACAAGTTCATACAACAAGTTGTATTGCAGATTCAGAAAAAAATCAAGAAGTAGATAATAGTTCCCAAAAATAATGAGGCTACTAATTAACGTTTCATTAAAAAAGCATGAATAAATCGTAACTGAATTCATTGAAAAGAAACACATTTATAACTTTTCTTTATACATTACTGGCACTATTGGCATAGTTATAAACACTACCAGGTCCCGGAATTCCCGGAAATTTCCAAATTCAACTCTCGATTCCCGGGAAATTGAAAATCTCGAGAATAGTCACCCTCTACACACAAAGCTTTTAGAACCGTTTGTGTAAATGTGAAAATTTAGGCGAAATTACACTGGATAGCCCAACACATGGAATCCATGAAATAAAAAAATGTATGTGAAAGATAAGCAACTTTATCCATTCCATTAAAACATAACAAAACAAAAATTTCAAGGAAAATGTTACTAACATTCTTCAAATTATTGACCCTAGAAGCAAAATTAAGTGGAACTTTGTGTTTTCCCAAAAATATTGCTGTTTTTGGAGTTGGAATTTTGCTTTGGTTTAAAATCTAATGGGTCCGCGATAATGGTGTTTCTGCAAATCAAAATTATACAAGAAATTGTATAATATTTTACTTTACGACTAAAAAGTTGGTGGGCATGCCAATCTATGCAACTTTGTCGAAGACACCCAAATTTTACTTTTTCACTCTTGCTACAAGCAATTGAATACAGGCAGCAGAATATAATATATTTAGAGCAATTTATGTGCTCTTAAAAAACCAACATTTTTATGTTGAAAAAAAAAATATTTTGCTAGAAATTTAACAAAAGTCAAAGCATTTTTTGTGTTAGAAATATTCAATTTAAACACTTCAGTATTTCGAAAACGTAGGCCAATCCCAACGCACAAGTTTGCATTTAAAACGATAAAAATATCTCAAATGCCATTTTCTTTAAACTTGAAATATCTTATTCTTTTTATTTCAGATTTTCAATAGAAATGTGTAAATTTCAATTAAATAGCTGATTATATAAAAAAAAATACTTCAAAACATTAAAAAGCTTGATGGTTCCTGATGCTGGAAAAAATGGTGAAATTTAAATTGAATTTTATATACTGTAGTTGGAATATAAAATCTCTAGCTATTTCAAAGAATTGTTATAAAACCCTGAAATTTTTGCCACTTGAGCGCCCCTTTGATAAATGAATTGAATTGAATTTTAAATTTAATTCTGGTACAATTATTGAAATAGTTGATTTTGGCGCCCCAAGTGTTATAAGTAATACTTGTAATATTCCGACCAAGATTACCGAGTTATTTTGTAGTCCTACTTTAAAATTTGGCGCCCCTTTTGTTCTGAATACCTTTCTAGGATTTTATAATAACATGACAAATTTGTACAATCATCGTTTTCGGCGCCCCCCAAGGGCTGGCGCCCTTGGCGGTCGCCAACTGCGCCAACCCCTAGGTACGGCGCTGGTCTCATGAGTTATATATTTCAGTAAAAAGTTCGTGTAAATCTTTGTCGAGACAAAATGATGCAGCAACATAATTAATACAGATTTTTTCCAGAAGAGACGCAGACACTGCTTAAGCGATGTGGCAACCGGGCGATACGCATGCAAGGGGGTGTGGCTGCCAATCCCCCGCGTGGTCAAAAAGTCAAAAAAGCAAAAAGACCCGGCTTTTGAGGTTATGCAAAAATCACCCTTTTTGTAGCTACAAAAAAACTTTTTCTTGGCATAACTTTAAAAGTACTTCACTAAACAGCATAAAATTTAATAGGGTCTTAGGGGACCCCAACACGAACAGAATAAGGCGGATCCGGCCAAAATCGGTTCAGCCAGTTCTGAGATAATCGTGTGGAAAAAAAATCATGTCTACACACATCCCCACAGACATTTGTTCAGAATTTGATTCTGAGTCGATAGGTATACGTGAAGGTATATTTAGGAGTCGTATTTAAGAAGTTCATTTTTCGAGTGATTTTATAGCCTTGCCTCAGTGAGGTGAGGAAGGCAAAAAATAGTCCCAATGGGTATGCCCTACAAGGGGAACCACACCAGAATTTAATCTGAGAACTTTTCAAAATCCGTACCCAGTTCGCCACAGAATAAAGCTTTCAAATACAACAAAGTACAAAGAAACTTTTAAAATAACATATTGAGAAGATTAATCAACATTCTAAATATACCCATCGAGGTTATCAAACCCAGTGATCTGCAACAAATTAGTCCATTCATTCTCCCCGAGCTTCCTCATTCAACCGACTTATCTCCGAACCCCCTTTAATCTTCCGCAGACGGTGGCTTCGTCGTGCTGCAGGGCACCACCTACTGGACGGACCTGTTCGTGCGGCACTTTCTGTTCCAAACGGAGAAACGCCACACCATCGACTGCGACGATCTGCTGTTCTTCGTGCGCAAGAAGCACGTCAAGGGCTCGTCCCGGGTCATGCCCAAGTACGAGACGGAGATCGAGGTGTTCCGCAAGGACTCGCGCAAGCTGCCGATCGGCGACCCGGACGTGGACTGGGAGGAAACGGTTTACCTCAACTTGGTGATTCACCAGTTTGACTACACGCTCACGTTGGCCATTTGTACGCGTACTTCGCCGAAGGAGCTGCAGGTGCTGCGAAGACACTCACAGAAGGTGTACGCGTCGCCGAGCCGCCGAAAGATGGACACCAAGGGCGAGAGTGAGGAGATTACGTACCCGCACATCTGCTTCATGGTGGACAACTTTGACGAGGTGTTTCACGACATTCTGGTGCGGGACGGGGAGATGGTGTGCGTGGAGCTGGTGGCATCGGATCGGGATGGGAGTGTTCAGGGGGTGATCTTTTTGGGGTCGATTCGGTACGACGCGCTGAAGAAGGTGTACGATGCGAGGGTAAGTTTGGGGTGGAGGGCTTGAGGACTGTTCGTCACTTTGTTATTGTTCAATTTCAGCAATCGAGTCTCAGCACCAAGGTAGCGCAGCGCATGTCCTTTGGACTGTTCAGTTCCGGAGGTCCGTCGACCCGGTGTGAGTTTGTCCGGATGAAGGGACCCCAAGGCAAGGGTCACGCGGAGATGGCCGTGACCAAGCCGAAGGGTTCCGGCGTTGAGACACCAACCAGTGAACCTGGGTAAGCTACTAAATACCGACTCCATCTGGAATACCTTAATACCTCATAATTGTTTGTAGCTTCTGCGCCACCGACATGTGGGACTCGGAGTGGGAGGAGGACTGCGACGAGTACTACAACTACCGCCACCAACGAAGACTGAGCGATCCGAGCGCCAACCTGAACAACTTCAGCCGGTACGGGTGGCGCACCAAGAACGCAAACGACTCGTCCTCGTACGGCGGGACGAAGGCCCGCTCGGAGAACGAGGGGCTGGACTGTCTCGCGAACGAGGTGTCCGAGATCGAGGCCGGCGATTTGAGAGATGGTGAGTGTGTTTTAAATGTTTGTGTGTCTGTTGTAAAATTGGTGTTTTTTAGTTGTGGTTGTTTTTGTTTTACTTTTTGTTTCAAGCTGCAGAAGTATGAATTCTAGATTACTTTTTCAAAACCACCAATGCGCCAAGAGTTTTCTATGTACATAGGACCTTTTGAAAAAGTAAGTGAGAATTCAAGAAGTGATTCAAACTAAGAGTCAAATTTACTTCTAAAGCTTCTGAACCAACATTCAAGTATGCACTTCACTCAGGATTCAAAATTAAGCAAATGAGTGTCTGAGTGAGTGATTGATTGAAGGAGTGAGTGAGTGAGTGAGTAAATGAGTTAAATAATGAGTGAGTGAGTTATTGAGTGAATGAGTGAGTGAAAGAATGAATGAATAAGTCAGTGAGTTAGTGAGTGAATGAATGAGTGAGTGAGTGGATATGTGAGTGAATGCAAGAGTGAGTGAATGAATGAATGAGTGAGTTAATTACATAGTGAGAGAGTAAGTGAGAAAGAGATTAAGGTAAGTGAGAAAGTGGTTATGGTAAGTGAGTGTCTGAGTGTCTTTTTGTAAATTTTGATGAAAATTACTGCAAAGATCTTCTTGTTGATTTAAAAATTCCAAATGGTTTAAATAATAATACTTAAAATTTAAATCACATCTTTCGTCTTATTCAACCATGCACGTTTTGCTTCCCTTTTTTTAGTTTAATTTCTATTTTTATTTTGCACATTCTCGTCAAAAATATATGTAAAAATTTCGCTTTCGATGTGTATCCAAGTGAACAAACATGCGTATAAAACCCTAATTTGCCTTAGCTTTGAATTTGGACCATCTCAGGGAAGCAGGACGATCTCGCTCAATTGTATAGCATTGGTTATGAGTTTAAGTTCCTTCTATGTTAGATACTAACAGCCCCTCCTAATCTTTCGTTACCTGTCGCTCTAAACCAAAACCGGAAATCCTTTTTGCAGTAGACTGTTCAAAAAATAATAAGCAAACTCTTTTCTGGCGCCATTTTTCTTCCGTTTCCTCCCGTTTATCTTGCAAAAAGTTCAGATTTTTCATTTTCTTACTTTTTATTTTCTTCCACTCTCGTGTAGATCGTCCTGTTTCCTCGGTGTCCGATTCGAAGTTGGCCGCTTCGTCCGCTCCGCCCACCCACGGTTCGCTGGGCCGACACTGCGAAGACGCAGCAGTGGTCAAGCCCCGGCTCCGGAAGACCAGCAGCGGTAGTCAGGGGGGCTGTTGCAACTGTTTTGGACCGCGGAAGCGCTGGAGCGATTCCGGGTCGGCTCAGATGTCGGACGTGTACTACGTCCAGTGTGCCCGTTGCGAGCAGGAAGCGCTGGAGCTGGCAGATTCGCCGGCCTGCTTGAGCAAGGTCACCAAGGGAAGGTCAGCGATGAAGCACAGAAGCTTGCTGATTGTGGAGAGTGAGATAGAGTACGGGAATGGGAAGAAGAAGGGCGGAGGGTCGGACAAGAAGAGTCCCAAGAAGGACAAGAAGGTGCAATCGCCGCGGAAGAAGAGCGGGAACAATAACAAGAGTGAGAAGGGAGCTCAGGAAGAGGAGTATGAGATAGCGGACGATGCCGTTTCTTTGAAAGATCTGGGTGATGACGTGGCCAAGATGGGCATGATGAACGAGCTGGACGCGAATCAGATGATTCGGGTGAACGGAAGGGAAGAGTTTCCGGTGGAGGAAACGAAAACTAAAGCAATTACGCAGCAACAGAAGACCAAGGCAGTCGAACTGCCCAAGGTGCATGGAGAAGGTATCAAGGAGCACAGGGAGAAAAAGTCCAGCAAGACACAGTCTACAGCTTCCAGCACAACTAGCAGCAACAGTAGATTTTCTCTCATTTATCGTAAGACTAGTAATAAGTTATCGCTAAAGAGCAAATATCCCCCCGTGGATAGCAGTACTGAGAATGCTAACGATAAGCCTAACCGTAGAAATAGTACCAGCAACAGCAGCAGCTGCAACAAGCAAGAAGACGTCAATGGAAACAACAGCGGCACCAAGAGTGATCCCGAACAGGAACCGGAGTCTTCCCCCGAGCAGGACCGGCGTGACAGTGCCAACATAAGCGAAGCGTTACGGACGTTACGAGCGAAGAAAGCGTGCTCGACGCTACCCAAAGTTAAGAAACCGACCTACAACAGCTTCTATCTGAGGCCGCACAGTATGAGCGGACGACCGGTGGATCATGTCCCCAAGAAGCGAACTCCGGACGGGACGGACATCTACTACTGGTGTGATTACCACCCCAAGAAGAAAGGTTAACGTTTGCACCCTCTTTGAAATCAGTCAAGACTCCGAGTTACCAGATCTAACCTCGTTTTTTTCTCAATTTTGTTCCACTTCCAGAGCTCGACGACGGCGCGTACAACCCGCTGTGGACCACCAAGGGCTTCACGCAGACGTTCCACTTCTGGAAGGAGAACCGGCGCCAGCAGTCGACGCCGCTGAACGCGTTCCTCACCTACGTGACGCTGCCTTGGTGGAGCATAGCGAAGGGTGAGTAGAATCTCAATCTAACCTCAAATGGTAAACGAAGCCATATCAAATTTCAAACTTTTGTATGGAGTTTGACATTAGGCGAGGGCAATGTTTACACCTTTTTTAAAAAAATGAGGTTACGTAACCATACTAAACAATAAATTTCTTTTGTTGTCGCAAACTCTCAGACCTTCTGGATCATCGCGAACAGCCAATACTGACGTTCTAATCGCGGGTCGAACATTCCTACAAACTGCACATCTGGAGCCACTAAAGCAACATCTCACACACTCACACTCTACTCTCTCCATGTGTCGATCAATCGGTACATGGAAAACTATTTTTATACCGTACACAAATAAAAACACACACACACTTCACTACAAAACAAAACTTAATCCAGGAATATACCGCAAACGAAAACTCAATAAAAACGTACTGAACGAGGAAGTAGAAGCCCGTAAGCTACGGAGTCCGGGGGAAGCCTTTGGTTCTTGTTCCGGAACAATTCCAGATATTTTACCCTTGTCATAACGCGTAGGTTAGGATTACCCAATCTGGAAAGCGTAACATTACTTGAGCTAGTCATTTTCTGTTTTATTTTGCTGGAGGAATTGAACCTCGTGAAACGTTTCCAATCTAGGGAAAGGGGATTTTGGGGCGCTTGCAAAGTGTTGTCACGTAAATTAAGTACACCAGCCGAATGCATGAAATTTATCCTCACTCATGTCTGACGATACTTACTTTTTCATTCCAACGAAACGGTAAACTTACATCACTCTCATGTAATCTTATGAAATTATTGTTATTTATACAAACAGTGCAGTCATTAGCTGGTACCTATTATTGGACGTTCTGCAAGAACAATAAGAACAACAACTAATAGCAGGAAACAAATTAAAAATACATAAGCATATGAAAGTATTCAAACTTCGTTTCAGTGGCACTGGTTATGAAGAAATTGTCCATTTCATTTAATTAATTTAAAAATAACCGTAAAGAACGTGAATTTTAGAAGCTTAGAATTTTAGAATTTTAGAATTTTAGAATTTTAGAATTTTAGAATTTTAGAATTTTAGAATTTTAGAATTTTAGAATTTTAGAATTTTAGAATTTTAGAATTTTAGAATTTTAGAATTTTAGAATTTTAGAATTTTAGAATTTTAGAATTTTAGAATTTTAGAATTTTAGAATTTTAGAATTTTAGAATTTTAGAATTTTAGAATTTTAGAATTTTAGAATTTTAGAATTTTAGAATTTTAGAATTTTAGAATTTTAGAATTTTAGAATGTTAGAATTTTAGAATTTTAGAATTTTAGAATTTTAGAATTTTAGAATTTTAAAATTTTAAAATTTTAAAATTTTGGAATTTTAGAATTTTAGAATTTTAGAATTTTAGAATTTTAGAATTCCAGAATTTTAGAATTTTTGAATTTCTGGTAGAATTCTGGTTTAATAATCTATTCAATGAAATTTCATGTAAATTGTACGACACTCCCTTTCACTGTAACCGCGGCACGGTTGAACTCCTCTCAACGAGCCGATAACGTTCCGATTCTCCAAGATTCGTTCGTTCTGTTGATCTCCAGAGCGCCAGGGCGCCTCGAGTACAATCAGTCTGGAGTCAGAGTCGTCAGTCGTTAATCAGCCGCCGCGTAATTCAGTCGTGTTCGAGCTTCAAGTCTCAGTGTTTCAAAAGGAACGAGATCCTCGCCGTTGCGACCTCTTCCATCGACTGCTGGAGCAAAACGAAGAAGTGTTGATAAGCCCAACAGATAAGGGATTAAGGCGCAGAACATGCTGGTGTCCCGAGGAGTGGGACTGCTGCTAGTGGCGCTGGCACTAGCGTCCGTAGATCCCGGATGGGCCTGCAGCAAGGTTCCGGTGTTCAACGGACGCGCTGTGACGAAGGAGAAGAAGGCTGGCGATAACGGATACCGGTTGGCCGTGCGGAACGAACCGAGCGGCTACGAACCGGGCAAGATCTACAACCGTAATGTTTTGTTCGACGTTTTGTAACTCGGGGATAGTTTGTTTGTCTCGCGGGAAACGGCAATTTGCTGAGGTCAAGAATTATCTCCCTTGGTCGCGTGTGTGCTTCTTCGTCTGAACGTTATGAGTTTGATGGGCCAGCGGAGAGAAAGCTCGTACAGCGCGCGCAGCATGTGGCTTTAAATACTTGTCTTGTGTACGGTACAAGCTGTGTCTGGCTAATCTCGGTTGATGATAGTTTAATTATTGATGAGTACGCAAAACGTAATGCAACTAGTCCATCGGAGATAAGCCGGCTTAGAATGTAGCGGGTACACAACCGGAAATGGACGTTTCAGCGTTCTATTGGTGCATTGCTTGACGTGCCGTTTCCTGGAGATGTTCAGCGAAGCTGATCTTCTTGAACTCGATCAACATTAATGTCGTTCTCTTCTCCTACAAGTGTTCCTGGTCGGCTCGCGGACTCACGTCAAGCTACAGCAGTTCACCCACTTTATGCTTACGGCCCAAGCGACCAGTGGGACGGCCAAGAATGCACGCACCTTCATTGCTGGTCCGAAGCGCGTTGGTCGGTTCCAGCTGTTTAGCGATTCGTTGACCCGCTTCTACGATCACTGCGTCAACACGGTAACGCAAGCGGATGACTTTCCCAAAACGGAGATCCAGGTCATGTGGGTAGCGCCGGCAAGCGGGTCCGGTTGCGTGAGTCTATCTGCAATGGTTTTTGAGGGTGAGGATTCCTGGTACTCGGATGATGGAGCTCTGACGAAGGTGCTTTGTGAGATCAAACCCGATCCGGGCACGGTTCAGGGAGAGTGTTGCGCATGTGATGAGGCGAAGTATAGCGTAAGTTTGTAGTTCTTCTTGAAGACACAATTCTAACACCTTACAATTCCGTAGTTCGTATTCGAGGGAATCTGGTCCAACGAAACGCATCCGAAAGACTTCCCGTTCGCCGTCTGGTTGACGCACTTCTCCGACATCATCGGGGCGTCCCACGATACGAACTTTTCCTTCTGGGGTGAGAATCACATCGCTACCGATGGGTTCCGTTCGCTTGCCGAGTGGGGCTCGGTTCGTCAGCTGGAGCAGGAGTTGCGAGCAAAGGGACCACGCCTACGAACGCTGATCCGAGCCGGTGGACTGTGGTATCCCAGGGTGAACTCGAACACGACGTCGAACTTTCGCGTAGATCGGAAGCATCATAAGGTATCGCTGGCCTCGATGTTTGGACCTTCTCCCGATTGGGTTGTTGGCGTCAGTGGGTTGGATCTTTGCAGCGAGGATTGCACCTGGGTTGAGTCACTGGATGTTGACCTGTACCCTTGGGATGCCGGAACCGACAACGGAATCAGCTACATGTCTGCCAACTCGGAAACGCAACCAAGAGAGAGGATGCATCGCATCACTACGCTCTACCCGGAAGATCCACGTGCTCCCTTTTACAATCCGAAATCCCGGGAAATGATCCCATTGGCGAGAGTCTACTTCCGCCGAGACAAGGTCATCCACCAGAACTGCGACGATGAGTTTCTGAAATCGCAGACGTTGGAACTGGCGGAGAACACGGAAGAGGTCACGCGGCAGGAGTGCGAGACGACCAGCTACAGCTCGTGGACGCCGTGTTCGGTGACCTGCGGCAAAGGAATTCGCATGCGAACCAGGGAATACCTCAAACCTGACAAGGCGGCGCAATACCAGTGCAATCGACAACTGATTTCGAAGGAGATGTGCGTTGCGGATGTTCAAGAGTGCCCCAACGAAGGTCAGGAACCTGAGGACAGTTCGGAAGACATCAGGAAGATTGACGCTAACGTGGACGAGGGAGGTGAAGGTGTTGGAGTTTGCAAGACTACCGCCTGGAGCGAATGGTCCGAGTGCTCGGCAAGCTGTGGAATCGGTGTAACCATGAGGACTAGGACTTTTGTGGATCACATGGGTCGTAAGAAGTGTCCCCACATCAGTGTTGGTATGTATTCCTTGACCTTTACTTCTGTAGATTTGAAAGATCTTGTTTTCCTCCAGTTGAGAAGCAGAAATGTATGCAACCGGAGTGTTCCCTAACCGACGTCGAGGTCCCCGACTCCATGTGCCCCGTAACCTCCTGGAGTGACTGGAGTCCGTGCAGCGCAACCTGTGGCAAGGGAGTCAAAATTCGAACCCGCCTACTCCTGGTCGGTCCGGAACTGCAGGAAAAGTGCGCCCAGCGGGTGGAGCTGAACCAGCAGCGACCCTGCACGGAGAAGGCCGACTGTCTGTTTGACGTATTCACCGCTCGGGAGATCTGCTCGCAAGCTTCCGAAACGGGACCGTGCCGGGGCAAGTACCAGCGGTACGCGTATGACTCCGAGCGGGACATTTGCGTTCCGTTCTTCTACGGAGGCTGCCGTGGCAACCGGAACAACTTCCTCACCAACGAGGACTGCATGCAGACCTGCCGAGCTGTTAAGGGTTAGTCCACGCGGTATTTTCTCAAACTCCCCACTCAATTCACTTTCTCAACCCAGAACAATCAACGAACCGTGATGCCCACCGTCATCCGACGGCGGGACCGCCGCGGCACCAGCGTCAGCAGCAACCTCAGCAATTCCAACATCAGCCAGAGGATGGGCTTCCGGTGGATTGCGTGCTGTCCGATTGGACCGAGTGGAGCTCGTGCAGCGTCACCTGTGGAACCGGGAGATCCGAGCGATACCGCAACGTGCTCGTGCAGGCCAAAAACGGTGGTCAGCCCTGCCCCGGGCGGATTGTGAAGCGGCGGAAGTGCACTGGGCCGCCGTGCACTTGAGGTGGACGCTGGAGATGTATCCCTTCTCAATTTTTGGATTTTTTAGTTTTCCAAGAATATTTTTTCATAAAACTGGGGAGACTTTTCGATCGAAGAAATATAAATAAAATTTTATTAAATATATGTTTTAGTTTTATTTGATTACGAACTTTTTCCTTGAGATTTAAAAATACCGTACAAAATGCAAAAACAGTTGCAGAAAAATTCCATAGCTTTTTTTAAAGAAAAGGTCCTATTAACAAAATATTTTTTTTTTTTTTGCTATAGCAATGGTCCAATTTTGTTAAGTTTTCTACAAAAGAACTCTCCAAAGAGTCGAAAAGTCAGAAGATCTGACAACCCTGTTTTATTATATGATCAGATATTTATATTTTGTATTCGAAGAGTTTTAAATTCAAATTATAGTAACATAAGTTGATTAAGTTATTATTAAATTGATTTCAGTTATTATTATTATTACAAAAAAATGTGAAAATCTAGGAATTCGCTAAAAAAACTTTGTATCAATTTTCGTCATTTTGGTCATTTTCTTTATTTTGGTAATTTTGGCCATTTTGGTCATTTGGTCATTTTGGCTATTTTGGTCATTTTGGTTATTTCGTTATTTTGGTCATTTTGATCATTTTCGTTATTTTGGTCATTTTGATAATTTTCGTCATTTTGATCATTTTCGTCATTTTGGTCATTTTTCGTCATTTTGATCATTTTAATCATTTTGGTAATTTTGATCATTTTCGTTATTTTGATCATTTTGGTCATTTTGTTTATTTTGATAATTTTCGTCATTTTGATAATTTTCGTCATTTTGATCATTTTCGTCATTTTGGTCATTTTTCGTCATTTTAGTCATTTTGATAATTTTCGTCATTTTGATAATTTTGATCATTTTGATAATTTTCGTCATTTTGGTCATTTACGTTATTTTGGTCATTTTGGTAGTTTTGATCATTTTCGTTATTTTGGTCATTTTCGTCATTTTCGTCATTTTGGTCATTTTGGTCATTTTGGCCACTTTGGCCATTTTGGTTATTTGGACCATTTGGGTCATTTGGGTAATTTTAGTCATTTTGGTTATTTTCGTCATTATGGTCATTTTGGTCATTTTGATAATTTCGTCATTTTGGTCAATTTTGTCATTTTGGTCATTTTGATCATTTTCGGCATTTTGGTCAATTTCGTCATTTTGGTCACTTTTGTCATTTTGATCATTTTCATAATTTTTGCATTTTGGTCATTTTGGTCATTGTCGTTATTATAGTCATTTTCGTCATTTTGTTCATTTCGGCCATTTTCGTCATTTTTGACATTAACGTCATTTTGGTCATTTTCGTTATTTTGGTCATTTTGGCTATTTTGATCATTTTGTTAATTTTCGTCATTGTGGTCAATTCGTTATTTTGATAATTTTGGTCATTTTGATAAATTTCGTCATTTTGGTCAATTTCGTCATTTTGGTCATTTTCGTTATGTTGGTCATTTTGGCCATTTTGATCATTTCCGTTATTTCGGTCATTTTGGCTATTTTGGTCATTTTGATAATATTCGTCATTTTGGTCAATTCGTTATTTTGATAAATTTCGTCATTTTGGTCAATTTCGTCATTTTGGTCATTTTCGTTTTTTTGGTCATTTTGGCCATTTTGATCATTTTCGTTATTTCGGTCATTTAGGTCATTTTGATAATTTAATAAGACAACAACAACATTTTTTTTAAATTCGATTTTTCAAAGTGAAACTTTTCCAAGACGTGTACCGTCATCTGTGGTGAATCGGCACTACAGTCTGAAGTGAGTGTGAAGTCTGAGTGTTTAGAGCACTTAATGGTTTTAACCCGAAACCAACCAGAAAAATCAAAATATTGTGCTCTTACATGGTTAAAACCGCTGTCCCAATTTGCCCCAGTTGACCGTAGCACTTTGTATTTTTTTTATACAATGTGGAAGCGTATTATTTCATTAATTATAGTTTACATGAACAATACTAATAATGAGATGATTATACCACTGACGAATCAGTGATTAAACCGTCAACTGGGGCGAATCAGGAAAACAGTCTGAATAGGGATAAAAGTTTTTAAAGCACTTAAATGTTTAAAAATTTTAAATCGATGTAATTTTTTGTTGATATGTCTGTTCTATCGGAAACCAATTAAAACACTCAAATATTTGAAACATTGTTAAATAGCTGTCCCTAAACGCCTCAGATGACCGTTTCAATACATTTTGTAATAGTTTCCTACTTGACAAGGCACGTGTATTCAAAAATTCGTTTAAAAATATACATCAATTTATTTCACCATCCTCCTTCTTCACCTCCACCTTCCACCTTCACCTCCTTCACCAACACTATCGCATGTGCACAAGGCCAACTAACAGCAAAGGTATGCTATGTGCCATAATCGCGAGAAACGTCAAAACAACGATGAATGAAAAACATGTTCATTCTGCTTTACTAGCACCGAACATCAGTCAGTCAGTCAGACAGACAAAAAAAAGTCATTCAAGAACCTTCGACCCATCGGAGCGGTACGACTGAATCTACAATACTCTTTCGAGTGCGTGGGGTGTGTTTACAAAAGTGGGGCCTAGCGACCAACTTGAGGGTATCGGAATGGCCAAAGTTTTCGGGAGTGTACGGTTTAAGTAGTTTTTTGGAAGTTATTTTCTGCGATAGTTGAGGGCAAGGCAGGAAAAGTTGGAATTTAGTGATACCATATGTGAGTGTGGTGTGTGCGGGCGTGTAAACTCGGCGGCCCGATAACGTTGTGTAATATATGTTTAGTAGGCAGTCATCGGCTCTTAATACACAAGGGAGTCGGCTGAGTTTTAATTAAGTCGAACAAAGAACGACGACAGATCGAACGATGGAGGAGGACTCGAAACTGCAACCAAACGCACCATCATCACCGACAGGTACTCAAGATTTTACGATGCAAATAGCCGCGACACGCAACAGAACAAATCACTTTATACCGAATCACTTTTAGATACCGCAATCCAGATTTCACCAGCGGCCGGCGAAGAAGAGGTAGTAGCTGCTGCTGCTACTAATAGCTATGATAAGAGCAAGGTTGAAGACCCTTCAGCTGACGCTGACAGGCTGTACAAATCGGTGTAAGTACAAAAGAATCATCATCCTGGTGGCAGGGCAGTGTCGACAATTGGGCCGCGATAACGACGAATTTTGTCACCCCGTCAGCGCAGAGTGCAGTTTGTCAATCGATTGTTTGATTGGAATTGGAAGGCGTTTCAGTTCATTGAGTTAGCTCGGCGTTTAAATGTTGCTCAATGAAGCCAGGAACAGCAAGATGAAGATGAAGAAGCTAGCGACTGAATATCGTTCTGAGAGGGTAGGCGTACGAGCTGCCTACAGAATACAACAAAAGCATTGGGATGATTGGTCTTTTGTGAGTCAATCATACGACATGGTTTCTCTTAGTAGAAACCACATTAGCCATGGTTGTTCTCGTAAGATCAGCTGCTGAGAGAACGTTAGGAATATACTTCCAAAATCCACTTTTCACGCTGATTAAAAGAAAAAGGGGTTTACAAAACACAAGAACCAACAGAGGTCAAAGTCTAATATTGACCAACCTCTCAACGTTTCTCGCATCCGCTGTTGATTCCGACCATGCATTTTTTTCAGCCGTGTGTGTTTCAATTCAAGAAAATCTTGAAAAACTTGATTCAGACTGCATCAATCAAAAATGTTTTTTTACAAGTTGTTTGTAGAGACATTCAAATCCAGAATCATCATTGCTCCATAAAAGAATGATACCATCTACGATCTTAAATCGAATGGTTAGAACACAACGGATTGAAGATGATTTTGAATCAGTAAGAGACACAAAGCGCACATTCTAACCGAGCCGAGAGAGGGGGAGATAAAAAAAAGAGTATATTTAGAAGTGACTGATGTGGTACACACAAAAATAAAAACAAACAGCATCCCGAAATCGTGAATACTGTTCATGAGTGTGAGAACCACGAAGGAACTTATTCATAAGTATGGTGCATTTGCACTGTAATCGTGAATAGTTTCCTTCGTAGTTCTCAAATTCATGAACAAAATTCACGATTTTTTAATTGACTTTTAAATCTGGCAATGCCAGATTTTTTTAGTGCCACTTTGAAAAAAATATTCCTTATTTCCTCCAGAGCTTAACCCACTACAACCCAACCCCGTCTTTAGACGGGCTTCGATTTAAAAAATCGGCAAAAATCAATTTTTCAACCAATTATTGATCTTTAAAAAGCATTGGAAAGAAGAACTCTTAAAATTTTAGAAAATTTATAGGTTGGAAGTTTTACTTGTTTCAAGTAACCATGCCAATGTTTTTTAAAATGTCGTTTTTTTAGGGGTCAACTTTGGCTGTGTTTTTTACTAACATTTCCTATATTTTAAGTAAAAAGAAGTATGCAGTAATTTTTCTAGTGTCCCAGACTATGCCTCTACGCATTTATTTACAAATTAAATAATTATGGTACAGTCATCCCACATATTCGGAACACCCACAAATTCGGAACACTTTCGGGATAATTTGTCAATAGCATGCCAAATGCAGCTTATCCGTCAACCATACTATTTTTAGGACCTTTATTTGGACATTATCTTGCTATTTCATTAGTAAAAGTAGTACTTTTTAGACAAAAACTTCATTTCAAGACAATTTTATCCAGAGCAGCTAAACACTGCCTCCAAATTGCCTGTTTCATAATTGTGGGATGTTATTGTGCCTCCCACAATTGTGGAACACCTGAATTTAATTGATATTTCCACAAAAAAGTCATCAGAGCATGTTTAAAACATCACTAAGCATGAGTTTCATTGATTTCAGTGTGTGAAGTCATTATTTTGTTAAAAATATGTATTTCTGGAGAGAACTAAGGTTTGTTTACATCCGTAAGAAAAAAGTGTTCCGAATTTGTGGTTTTCATGGGTCAATGTTTTTCTTTAAATAATTATATAAAACGTAAAGAAACTACAGCCGGTCTATACATCAATCGAAAGATCTCATGAAAAGCATCCACATGAAGGAAAAAGCAAAACATTATGTTCGATTTTCGATTTTCTATGATATTTCAACCATCGGCCGATCTGTAAACCGTACCGAATATGTGGGATGACTGTACCATTTCACAACCGAAACTGTGAAAAACAAGCAAAAAATTGAAAAAGTAGATATAAAAACATGAAAAAATTAGATAGGCAATATGTAATGATAGGAGGTGATAGAATAGGCCAAAATACTACCAAAAACAAACATAAATTAAACAAGATAAATGCAAATTAAAATACTAAATAAGAAACAAGAAAAACATAAAACAAGAGAAGTAAAGTTTTTCGTAAAACAAATGTTGCTCAAAATGAACTCCTGAACAAGGGAAACATAAAAATGTTCGAAAAAAAAAAATTTGGGCAGTAGAGGGTTAACTAAGAAGTGAAAATCTAGAGTTTTTTTTTTAAATGGTCCAATAAACCAAATTTTCAATTTTTGCTTTTTGGGTGTTTTAAGAATCACCTTGAGTCAGAGGTATTGGTTTATTGGACCTTCTCAAAAAAAATCTGGAAATACTCCATTTTTGAACAAAATTTTGCTTGTTCCTTTGACAAAAGTGGCTTGTCATTTTTTCCAGATTTATTGCTATTCAGACCTGGTAATCCTGCGTGTAGCCCAAATGTTCAGTTATCATGTGGACGATTTGTGCTCGCGAGTGAAGGAGAGGATTTTGAGCAACTGGGTCTCAGTATTATCACTATAACGAAATAGTTGTAAATTATGATAAAATTACACGCTTCTCTACGAAATCGGCCGATTTCGGCCATTTTAATTTTTTCTATTTTTTTATTTGGTTCAAACTAAATAAGGGCCTCCGCAACAACCCAAGAAGCTGTTTTGTTTCATTGGTTCACACATACAAGTCTCCATACAATTTAGTCCATACAAAAATAAAACGTAAATATTCGAAAATCTGTAACTTTTGAAAGGATTTCTGATCAATTTGGTGTCTTGGGCATAGTTGTAGGTACTGTTGAGGAATATTCTTGAAAAAGTAGGTAGGGGAAATATGCGCATTTTAAGCGTAATAAGCGGACGTGTTTGAATGATGCTGGATAATCTGGATTGTTCCTTGAAATTCACTCAAACCAAGTACACCCACGAGTAGAGCAACTTACTGTGAACATTTCTGTTTATTTTCACTTTTATTTAAAGTTATGCTATTCCTTTTACAAGCATTAAAAAAAATATATTTCAAAAATGCATTCTAATCAGTCGAGTGCATTGGGCCACGCTCATTTTTCTATTTTCAGCTTAGTTCTTTTTTTCTTCCAGCGCTCTTTTGGGTCTGCTTAGTGCTGCCAAAATTGATGAAACTTCAATCGAACACTCACGAAAAGTAGCATTTATAGCGAAAGTTTCCTGGCAGCACTTGCTCACTCCAACAGGCGCTGCACCAGCATGTTGGTGGTGTTGGTGGCCACCCTTTGTTCTTTATTTGCCTTCGCTCCTCGCTCGGTTTTCTTCAGCCTTCGATTGGAATGGGTAGTCAAAATTCAAACGTCAAATGACTTGGCGCGTTTGTTTTTTTGATGGTGCTTGCTAATTATTTACATTTTTCTAGATTATTTTTCAAGTGAGTGACTAAGCAATGGTCAAAATAACATGTTGCCGGTAGTTGGAAGCAATTTTATATCTTAAGCGCTTTAAAATGGTTGGCGCAAGTGAAAAGATATTGATGGCGACTTTCGTAAAGCAGTTAACCTCTGATCTTGCGTGTGGATGTGTGTGCCATCAAAACGATGAGAAATGGTCTCGCAAAATAGAAATTATGATCAAAAGTGCATTAAATTTGATCTTTTTGGCTAGTAAATGGCATGAATTTGCGTGCTTACTCGAGGCGGTGCTGTTGCTGGTAAGTTTATAGCCCAAATAGTATTTTTGGAGCTTTAATCGAGCATCAAACTCTCCATATGACGAAGATAGGTTTTTGATTAGAAAACGTATGTTTCCCCTACAGAGGATTTCATGTGTAAATGTTAGTGGAAGGGGATCTGATTTTATAATTTTCTTGTTTAATATTTTGATTTCCAATTCACTTATTTAGTTCACATTTGTTTCTACCACGTCGTATTTTTACCTTTTGCCTAGTTTTGCCTTTTTTTAAAACTCAAATAAATTATTCATGAATATTTTTTATAGCGTTGTTTAATTATTTTCGTATGATCTCTCGCATTTTTTTTAAACCTTTTTGGCTTTCAATAAATGATTTAAATTTCGTTTTTATTATATAATTTTTTAAATTTTCAATTCCCGTTTCCAAATTTGTCGTGCCCATCTCGCGAGATTATCATTACTCAAAGCATGATAACACAATCCCTTTGCTTCTCCTGGAACTGTCCTCCACGAGCGGCTGTGTTTGCTTTTGGATAGTGCGGTGGTGAGCATGTAAACACTTTTGGAAACGAGTTTCCAAGAGACACCGAGAGAGAGTGAGGGAACAAGTGCTCGCGAGCACGGATTGGCTGAGCGATTGGAGCACAATCTCGGCTCATTTAGCTTAGGCTCAGTCTTTGGTTGATCGTGGTCGCGTCGAGTCGAGTTGAATTTGGCTGGTCTTCATGTCGTGAACGGATTGGAGCGAGCTGAAAAAAGTGGCTTTTATAACTACGTGTGATTCGGCTCAAGCTGATTGTTCAATCATACAAATAGTGCCAATTATTGAATTCCCCGCTGGTTTTTGCGCGAAACTTCCTGGCGCAAAAATACCCTCATCAAAGTGTTTTTTTTCTGTATGATGTTGCATCGATCAAAGTGAAATGAAACGAAAGTGTGTCTGATGAGGTGAATTCGTGGAGGTGCAGTCGAGACAACAGCGACAAAAAGAAATGAATTTCCTACGTGGAAAAGCCGGTTCCCCGAACGGATCTTCGACCGGATCCAACGGCGGCAGCTATCACTATGCACTTCTGGTTGATAACAGCAGGTGAATAATCTTCCGCCACTTGCAACTACTTCAGAAAAGGATTGTCATGAAGTGGGGAACACGTTTTGAACGTACGAAATAGTTGGTCCTCGTGAGTTTGGGTTTGGCAGCTGAAACCTTGTGGCCTTGCCTCGCATGCCTTTCTAATGGTCACCGTCGGCCAAAGAAGGCATTAGAGTCACGATTTATGGCGGCTTGAAGTGATTCGCAGATCACATTTATTAGGAAGAAACAATCTTACCGGTTTAAGCGGTGGCTTATTAGTTTGGTCTGCAGTTCTTGCGGTTTTCTGAGCTACCAACTGGTTCACCTTGACGTTTTGTGTAAAGTTCAGAACTCGGATCAGGGCGCGTGAATCAAGAACAAGAATCAAGTGACAATTTTATATGTCAACAACTTTTTTTAGCTTCTAAACGTGTTGCGAGGGATGTATGTCATCCCTTGTGTTATCAAGGTTCGTAATCTTTATTGCTTTTACTACAGCTCCAAACTCAAAAAGATTTGCAAAAGTAAAGTCACGTTTATGGCCCGTAAAATAAAACAAAACAAACAATCGATTATGGCCCTATATTCAAAGAGCCAGGAAACCTCACTTGATTAATTTGCTCCAATTAATCAGTGCTGGCGGTTATTAAGTGTACAAATAATCATCCAAACTGTGATGTGATTTCATTGATTGATTTATCATATATTATTGAACAGAGGGCACGGCAAAAAATTAAAGGTGACTCCATATATATAATAATTAATAAACATAAAAAAATAATACTTAAATTAATCTTTACACATAGACTCGCTAGCTCGAGAAAAAAGAGGAATTGATTGAGAATAAAAATCTAACAGTTAACTTCATTTATGCCAATGGTCGTATCGCTTGCTTAGGGCAAATCCCAGACCTTTACCCATCACAACTACCAACTCCACGCGACACTTACGCATCCTTGTTGTTTAAATTCGATTAAATTTGATCAAACGGTCAGTTTTATCGAGTTCCACAATAAGGTTGGGAAAAAAGCCTGCGGTTTCGCTACCTTTTTCTAAGTAAGTTTTGCATCAACACTTCCCGTGCTCCTAATCCTTATTCCTCTCCCGGTGTATGGTTGAGATGGGAGCGGCCGGCAATGGATGGCTTTCATGGTGCTACATGTCCTGTACTGGTAGAATTGGTTTTAATTCCCTCTAATCAATTCCTAAGCAACCTGGGCTGGACAACTATCACACATACATGACGAAATCCAGTCTGCAACCCGCTAAGATCACCATCTCCATGCGAATGCGAATGCGAATAAAAAATAATACTTGAATCAATCTTTTCACGTAGACTTGCTAGCTCGAGAAAAAGAAGGAATTTCCATGCAATGATTTTATAAAACTTTGAATATAATTTAGTTACTTCAAAGCCACAGTTAGCCTTTTAAAAGTATTATTTATATCAATTGTCTTTTTAAACTGGTATGGAAAAATATATGTATTGCGGTCTAAAAAGTCTAGACTAACATTTAAAAATGTATCTCAGAATCAATTGATCTGATTTTCAATGCAAACCCGAACAGACGGTAATAACTAAATTCATGCCATTTCAATAACAAATACTGTTAAAATAACAGAAAGTGATATGGAATATTCTTGCAAAATCAATTTTTGCATAAGAGTTCAATAACAGTTTATGTTATCATAACAAATTTTGTTATCGGTATGATATTGATTGAAAGCCAAAACAACTTGGGAATAACATTTTTTGTTATGGAAGAATACCTCAAACTGTTATTGGGATGATCGGATTAGTTGTTAAAATAACAAAAAATAATAACAAAGATTTCTTCGAAGAATAACCTAAAATGTTATTAGTCTGTTATTACAATAACAATTTAATAACAAAAAAAATCATAACGGCGAATAACAAATCTTGTTATAAATAACAAATTATGTTATTGGCCTAGTATTTTCAAATATCAAAAAATGTTATTCCCAAGTTATTTCCGTCTGCTCGGGAAATGTTTTCTTTTCAATTCACACAAGATATTTTCAAGTCAACAAAAACTTTAAACGACTAAAACCATATCTCTATTGTTGTCTAGATTTTAGTCCAGATATTTTTTTTATTAAAAAAAATTATATGATAACTAAACATTATATTCATTCATCATAGCTCATTTAACTTGACGAAATTCTCTTAAAACAAGAAGTTTGCCAAATCAAAATTTTTACAACCAAGAAAAGTGCCCTAATTTTTTTCTTTTTGTTATCCATAATTTAATTTTTTTTTAACCTTAGGCCGTTGCAAATCTTTTTCAAAGGTTATGCCCCCCCCCCTCCCCCCTTCATAATTGGTCTGAAAAATCAGGGGGCAAAAAAAATATTTTTCCAAAAAACTTCAAAATTTTCATGAAAATAGTAGTCAATCAACTGAAAACAATCTAAAATGCATTTTTCTGCATTGATAATCACATTTAGCATGTTTGGGCTTGTTTTTTGATTTTTATGAAATTTCAATGTAGGGGAGAGTGGGGAGACTTGATCCCCGGGGACACTTGATCCCAAGCCTGTATCTCGTCAGCATGTGGGTAAAACAATTAGCTTTGTTCTAGAAAGTTGTGCGAAATTAACTATAACTCATTGTAGAAAACACAGAAAAAAATTAAAAAATGTTTAGATTGAGTTACACACACTTTTCTGAAACGAGCTGCAAAAACTTCCAAGAGATCTTTTTTCTTTGTTTTGATATGTATAGTAAACACTCAAAAATTATTCAAAAAAATATTTTTCATGCATGAATTGTTTGATAAACTTATCAACTCCAAAACCCTTACGCATTTGATGTTAAATTTATCGTCATACTATTTTTACAATCAATTGTTTAAAAAAGTGAGTTTAGGGAGACTTGATCCCTGCATTTTTACAGTCACTGGAATCTGCCTCATGATTAAATAATTGGGCTGGGTTTTCATACATGGTTTCCTTTAGTATAGTTGTACATAACTTACTGCAGTTTGAACCTTTTTTCAAAAATTTTGTAAACAAAAATTTCCAGCTTTTGTTAACATGCTTAATTTTGGTCGAAAAAATAATATTTTAAGTTTTTAAATATTTTACATACTAAACTTGTTATATTTTGAACACAAATGTACAGGTTTTATGTGAAATTGCTGTAACTTATAGAAAATTAAAAATTTGGATGAATAAGAAACATTTTGCTTAAGATTTCTTCAAAATGTTGAAAAGGGAATCAAGTTACCCCTAACATTTTTAAAACGCTTGGCATGATTCGAAGAGTTAATCTGATGAAATACCCTCATTAGCCAAACATAGATGAATGTTTAAGCTTTCAACTCATGCAAAAAGTTTATAGTTTTGTGAGAAATTGACAGAGTTATGTGCGATACAAAAAAAGGGGATCAAGTCTCCCCACTCTCCCCTAAAGCACAGCAAAAAAAAAAAATCGCAAAAAAATAAAAATTTTGTCAATACTTAGATATTTTGGAAACTAATGATGGCAAAACAACTGGACAGGTATATAATGCATTTTTAAAAACTTTTTTCATAAAAATGTTGAAACCATGGCTCGTAATTTCAATGTTTATACTTACTGGTAATTTACTGGTAATTTTGTGTAAATTCTATTTTCATAGAAAGTTTTAAGTTTTATTTTTCAAGCTGTTTGCCCTGACTAACACATTTTCTAATAGTTAGGGTTATTCTTTCTGAAATTAATCTGCAATCAATCAATATAAATTTATGTTTAATAGAAGGTCTGTTTTTTCAGCTATGCTTAGATTGATTTAAGGACAAAATAGTAAATCCCCAATTTGCTAAATTTCTCATTTCACAGCAAAAAATCCGATGGTAAAATCGCATGCAAATGCATGCAAGTACAATTTTTGTAAACACAAAACAGTTGCAACCGTCGAGATTCCAACCCAGCACTATCAGTATGGACTGTCGCATTAGCTCGCTCGGTCAGCAGACCCATGAAGTGTGGAAAGGCAAAACGCATATATGTGAGCTTGACATTTAACAGGTTTGCCATACTGATGAGTGTAGTGTAATATTACATAGAATTTCTATAAAATAATGCAAAAACTTTTTTACTATTTTTTTGCTGTTCAGAATATGTATTTTTGACGATCAATTAACAACATTTTGAGAGGTAATATAAGCCAAAATCAATTAAGATGGCGGTGGCTACTCAAGTAGAAAAATCGGGAGAATTCGCAGAAATCCATGAAAAATTGGGAAAAGTCAGGAATTTGCATTTTTTTTTGTCAAAAAGTCGAGAATCCATGAAATATTTTTTTGAAAAATATTTTATAACTTTTGAAGAAAATTTTCAAGTTAAAATTCTTTTCAATTTTTTTAAGTTCGTAAAAAATAAGGTAACAGTAAGCTTTAAAAAAATCAAAGCTTTTGAAAACCTAATTTTAAATTATAGCCTTATTCAATCCAGGGGTGCTCAAAGTTTTTGGAGGATGTGCCAAATTTGAAGCTCAAATGAGCTTGCGGGCCAAATTTATAATGTAAGATATTTAAAAAATAGTTTATTTCAATTTAAGAGACTAGAAAATAAATTTTTCAGCTGAAGTTTAAAAAAAATATTTTTTCAGCATTTCCGTTAATTAAAACAATATAAAATAATGTAATAATATATAGAAAACACAAAATTAAAATGTTGAATTTATTATTTTAAATATTTCAAAGAATTGTTTTTTACTGAAGGTACTTGTGTTTTCAATATAAAAATTAAAGTATTTTTATATTTCGAAAATGGTGACAAATAATCTGCATAATTCATGTTACCGCGTAATTTTATCTTTTAATTAAGTAAACAATTCAAGAAATGTTCACTGCATGACAAATATGTTTAAAGCAAGTTTCTCTTCAATAATGTTGCAATTAATAAAAGGTACTGCATAAATTATCATTAAACTGGATGTTATAGCGAAAAAAAAAACATTCTTGAAATATTCATAACTCAACAAATTATAGAATAAAAAAAACTAAAAATAAAATATAACGAATTCCCCGATGTTTTTTTTTTAACTATTAGGAGGACTTTATATTAGGCTGGTACAAATTTTATTTAAAGTTTTGTCCCCCCCCCCCTTCAAATTGGCCCGAAAAATCGTGGGCAAAAAAAACTTTTTTTTCAGAAAACTTCAATATTTTTATGAAAATTTAAAATGAATTCCCCTGCGTTTAGAATCATTTTTAGCATGTTTGGGTTGATTTAAAAATCTTTTGAATTTTTGAAAATTTTCGATATCTACTATCGCAAAGATTTTTTTCGCTAAAATTTTTGTTTTCGTCAAATTTTACATTTTTTGAAAACTTTTATTGAAAAACAACTGAACTAGTGTAAAAAAACATTTTAAAACACTTTTTCCATGCAAATGTTGAAACTATGGCATGTTATTTTAATATTTATATTTTTTTTTTTATTTTTTGGTGATTTTTAATTTAACTTTTTGTCACTAAAACTTGATTTGCAAAAAAAACACTATTTTTAATTTTTTTTATTTTTTTATATGTTTTAGAGGACATCAAATGCCAACTTTTCAGAAATTTCCAGGTTGTGCAAAAAATCTTTGACCGAGTTATGATTTTTTGAATCAATGCAGATTAAAAAAAAAATCGAAATATCGGTCGCAAAAATTTTTCAACTCCATTTTTCGATGTAAAATTGAATTTGCAATCAAAAAGTACTTTAGTGAATTTTTGATAAAGTGCACCGTTTTCAAGTTATAGCCATTTTTAGGTAACTTTTTTGAAAAAAGTCGCAGTTTTTCATTTTTTAAAAATAGTGCCCATGTTTGCCCGCTTTTGAAAAAAATATTTTTGAAAAGCTGAGAAAATTCTCTATATTTTGCTTTTTCGGACTTTGTTGATACGACCCTTAGTTGCTGAGATATTGCCATGCAAAGGTTAAAAAACAGGAAAATTTATGTTTTCTAAGTCTCACCCAAACAACCCACAATTTTCTAATGTCGATATCTCAGCAACTATAGGTCCGATTTACAATGTTAGAATACGAAACATTCGTGAAATTTTCCGAACTTTTCGAAAAAAGTATTTTCAAAAATTTAAAATCAAGACTAACATTTCAAATGGACGTAATATTGAATGTTTGGCCCCAAAAAAGTTACCTAAAAATGGCTATAACTTGAAAAAAGTGCACCGTACTTTTTGAGTGCACAAGTACTTTTTGATTGCAAATTTGATTTTACATCGAAAAATGAAGTTGAAAATTTTTTGCGACCGATGTTTCGATTTTTTTAAAAAATCTGTATTGATTCAAAAAATCATAACACGGTCAAAGATTTTGTGCACAACCTGGAAATTTCTGAAAAGTTGGCATTTGATGTCCCCTAAAACATATCAAGAAATAAAAAAAATAAAAAATAGTGTTTTTTTGCAAATCAAGTTTTAGTGACAAAAAGTTAAATTAAAAATCACCAAAAAATTTTTTACCGTGTATCATTTTTTTTTCAGTGTAGTCCATATCTATACCTACAACTTTGTAGAAGTTACCAAATCGATCAAAAAATTCCTTCAAAAGATACAGATTTTTGAATTTTTACATATCATTTTTGTATAGACAGCTGCCAAATTTGTATGGAAAATTATATGGACAAACTAATGATGCAAAATGGCTTCTTTGAGCATACCGAAGGCACCAAAAAAGTTTCAGCCGGATTAAAAAATACAAAAAAAAATCGAATGACCGAAATCTCAGAGAATTGCTCATATGTCTTCAGCCAATCTTCAGCGTTTTTTTTATAATTTTCTAAACATGGAGATTTGAAAATTGAAATCTGTATTAACCTATTTGCAACGAATTTTTGTTTAAAAAAATAACTTCAGGTCTACAGTTCTGGCATGTAATTTTCCTTCATTTACTTCCCTTAACCCCGACAAAGATCGATTTCCTGATAAGAGCTGCATCGAATAACGAATCAACAAACCAACTGCTGGTGAAAAACAACACGCACAGACGAGACAGACAAACATTCGCGAGTCGGTTGTATCGTGTATCTCTCGTAAACCCCAAGTTCAATATAGCAAAAGCTTGTCCAGACATCCAACCGTTGAACGATTTAACCACAAGCTCCACAACAACAACTTGCTCATTTCCAAAGCATGGCATTGGCATATGCTATGTTCATTCAGTTTCTGTTTGTAGTATTGGGTTGTATTTGTATTTGTGAGGTTGAGTCGCTAGTACACATTTATGAATGAATTTAGTGACTTTCTTTAAATTAACGTTTATGTTAATTTTGACTGATGTTTTTGATTGATTGATTTTTTGACTTTTTTGTTTTATTGAGTTATTTCAAAACTTTTTCTCCAAAGTGTATAATACTACTCAGACAACGCCGCCACTAGTGTGTTGTACGCGCCAAGCTTGCGGACATTTCTTTCTCCTACAAAATAGCTGCAACTCACACAATACGCTCCACCAACACAGCCAAAATAGTAAAGCCAAGTGTGTGGAAGGCAGCTTTGCGTTGCGCGCGTGTGCTGGCCCGAAACCAGTTATTCGCAATCGCCAGGTCCGCGCGGAACTCTCGCGTAGTGCGGCTCGTACTCGAGTTCAGTTCCAGTGAATGTCTCCGAACTTTTGTTGCGCTGAATCAAGCTTGGAAGGCCGATCCAGTTCGGAACGGCCTGTTCGACCTTGCATCACTATTGGTGGTGTGAAGAATCAAGAGAATTCACACATGTGACCTCATCTGCGTCCGAGCTCCGAACAGTTCACGAAGTTCTGCTCTCAACAACCTCAAGTGTTCCAAAGACCCTGGGAAGACCTAGATTCGTGAATGCGGGAAGTGTTGAGCAACTCCACCGCCAACTCCGAACTCGTGCGAATTTACGTGACGTTGTGACGTAGTCTAGGGGTGGTGCACTCTTAAGCTCTAGCGGTTCAAGCGAAGTTGGATGTGGAGGAAAATGAAAGCTGCAACTTGGAAGGAGTTGTAACATGTCGTTCAAGTCGCGGACTCCAACGTAGAAACAGACAGCTGCTGCAGGAGACAACGAAACGAGTTACGAAATGTGGAGCAATTTTAGGTAAAAACGATCAAGCCAACCCAACCACACGTTTTAAGCGTTGACTTAAACCAAGCCACTTAAATGCGAGCTTTCTCTCGTTTTGGACACATCGCCCTGCGAAGCTGTGTGCAGACCAGTTTGCTTCATGGTTTGTTGACGTTGTTGTTGTGGAAAACGTAACGATGTTGGTCGATATGGCTTTGCCCAGGAACGAAATCGTGATTTGCACACTAATTAGACGGTTTTTGTTGCGATTTGTTCTAAGTAAACGAGGAAGCTTGGGACAAAGTGATTCATGCGTGAAGGTTCTGCTGAAAGTGGAGGGAACTTTGCACGCTAAGGCGCGAGCAGCCAAGATAAGATAAAATTAGCGGAATCAAAACACGTTTTTGTTTTCAGGTAAATTTGAAATCGAATTTGAATTTCAAAAATATAAACTTTGAATTTGGAGCACAGTTTATTTTTTAACCATACTGAAAAACTAGTTAAACAAAATAAACCAATTCATTTAAAAAATCTAATCTTCCAATAAACAAAACACAAAATAGTAGTTTATGTAACAAGTTGCAACACAAAGTTTTTTTTCAGCACGTGTTGATTTTTTTTTGCAATTCCAGCAAACACACTTTTAATTTGATTTTTTTCATGAATACACTTTGGCGTCAAGTTAAAATAAAAATTCAAAAAAGTTAAACTTTTTGAAACAAGTACTCATAACGTAACGTACGGAAACGTAAACAATTTCTTAACGGAATCGCGAAAAAATATTTTGTCTTATATTGGGTCTTTGATCTCAAATATGACCCCAAAAATGTTTGTTTTTGTGATTTCGAAATTTTTAACTTTCTAAACAAATTAAAAAACTGATTCCTTTTTTAATTTGCAATCAAGGTAACAATTTACAGTCGATGTTGCGATTATTCGAAGGTTTGTTTGAAACTTCAAATAATCGAATCACGAAATTTTTTTTTCGCTTTTTTTTTTATTTTCGTACTTTTAACAAATAAAAATTTTGTGAACCCATTTTAGTCAAATTTAAGTGGTTGATTGCCTATTAAATTAAAAATGCATTTTTTCAATATTTCATCACCGCCATTTTTGCCGCCATCTTGGATTTAAAAATTCTTAATCACTTTTGTAAATTCAATTTCAAGTTTTTGTCTCCACTCTAGTTGTGTTAAGAAATCAAAGGGAAAACAAAATATTCCCGCAAATTAAAATTAAAAAAAAAAAATCGGTGAAAAACTATTTCTAAAACACCGTGAAACTTTTTTGTATTTCTTGTGAAACAGTCCACTTTAATGTTTTAATAAATGTTAATTTTTTTTTAACCAAAAATCGGGAAAAAAATATCATACATTTATGGATTGTTTGCACCTTCTACAACAGGGGTGCCCAACCTTTTGGCCATGTGGGCCAGATCTTATTTTTCTAAAGCATGGGCGGGCCGGAACTAATGTTGGTATAAGTTAAAAAAAGTAAACATTTTCCTCATATTTTTTAATAGATTAATTCAAGTAATCAAATTTATAAACTAGTGTCTCAAATAAGATTCAAATATTTTGATTTTAAGAAAGAAAAACAAAGATTACTTTAAAAATTGTGTTTATTAGATTTATTTTTATTTTATTTTGGACAAAACAATATTGTTATTGTTTTTGTCAATTTAAATTGAATTCCCTAATATCATTAATTTCGTCGCTGCATATTTTTTTCAAATCTGAACGAGGCAAGATAAAATTGATTGAAACGAAATTTGGATTCAAATCTTCTCTACGAAAAAAAAAACAATTTCAAAATAATGTTCAAGACATGAAATAAAAAAAAGTGTATAAAAAAATATATCTGATAGTTTTTAATTCGTTATTCTTCAAATTTCTTAGAATTATTGAAGATTATGAAAAAAATAGCTTACTGATTTGTTGACTCATTTAATTTTTTTTTAATATATGCAGCGATCTTTATTTTCAATATGATTCAAAAGCTTTTTAAAGCTTTTTTCTAGCAAAACTTTATCATTGAAAAATTGCTCTCTTGCTATTTTTGCTTACTCATTTATGAAAAATCAATTTAAATCAAAATCCTCAAAAAAGAAACAATTCAATAAGAAGTAAAGCAGCCAGAACTTTGAGTAATTTGAATTCAGTGTCTTTTGCAATCTTTTTGCACATTTTTTAAGTTCAAGAATTGATTCTAATAACATCAATATAGCAAAAATAAAAAATAAATTCAAACATAAAGAATGTTTCTAATTAAGCGTTGAATTAGCAACATTTTATTTCAAAAGCAAAAAAAAAAAAAAAATAAATATTTTGTTATAATATCTTAAAAATATGCTATCAAGATTTTTGTTTTATTTTGACGCAAAATTTATTTATTGAGTATTTTACGAACTGCTTTTAGGGCCGGTCATAAAATTATTTTGAAAAGCCGTCGTGGGCCGGATGAGATGGCTTTACGGGCCGAATCCGGCCCGCGGGCCGGACGTTGGGCAGGCCTGTTCTACAATAATGTTTTTAGCATTATACTTTTTATATCAACATTTTTTTTAAATTTGCATTGACACTCAAATGAAAACATTTTCAAAAAAAAAACACCTTTATTTTCAAAAATGTAATTTTCTTTCCAATATAGGTATCGAACGAGGCGAGATTTTGTATAAATTTCACTACATAAAAGTTTTAGTTTGAAATACTAAAATTTTTGCAAATTACCAAAATTTGCTGAAATTACGCAATTGTTGATTAGCAAACGATGTGAAAATTAGCCCGGAAGCTCATCGAGCTATTACGCTGACGTTTGTACAAACAAATTCAGGCAAACCAGCAAAGCAGGCAAACTGTCAAAAGTGCGAGTTTGTTTGTCGTAGTGTAATAGCTCCTTCTCTGTTTAGATTGTAAAATATGTACTTAAATTTTCAAAACCGTATTTTTCGAAACTATTCAAATACTCTACATACACTCAACCCCCGGTGGTTGGTCACTTTTTCGTTTGACACTTTTTTAGTTTGTACCCCGTTGGTTGGTCAAAGTCAAACTAAAAAGTGACGAACTGTCACTTTTTACACGGCGCTCACGCACACTATCAAAACAAACGTTTGGTAGTGTGTGTGAACTCCGTGTAAAAGGGGTGTCAAACTAAAACGTGACCCCGTTCGTTTGACAACAGTTGGTGTCAAACCATCGGGGTTTGAGTGTAGTCGATTGTTCACGCCCCATACAAAATAGTTATTTTTCATTTGGATTGAAATACCCGTAAAATTGTTCCCGTGGTTTCTGGTTGATTTACAAAGAAAAAATAATAAAAATATAAAAATAATAAATAATTGCCATTTTTTTTCAAGAATATTCAAATAAGCATTATAAAGCTTTGATGTCATTATTGAAGAAAATTAAAAATAAAAGTAATTGCTTTTAATTAAAAATTAAAATTATATTAAATGTAATGAGTCATGAATTTGAAAAAAAACAGGCTATACAAAAAAAACTTTTTATTTAGTTGCCAATTTCTTATTTGAAAACTCAGAATATACTTTGAAAAATACAGTGTTCAAAAAAACTTTATTCGAATCAACTCCAGCTCAAATCAGCTCAGCGCTCAAATACTCCAACTCAACGTTTCCCACCACAGCAACGTACCGCAACGTCTCCCACGGCTGCCGGTGGGTAAAGTCCGCGTGATGGCTTCCGTTGATCCAGATTCCAAACGCGTTCGGCTTAACCGTAATTTCCACCTCAAAGTCCGCCCCGGCCTGGATCGCACAGCCCAGCTGCCGTTCCTCCGGTCCCCAGCCGTAACCGCCCTCGTACGCGTTGCACACAATTTCCTCGCAGCCCGGCCGGACACTGATGTGCAGCGGAGTGTCCTCGTCGTCGCTGGGTCCCTCGATCACGTTCTGCAGGTTGATGTCGAACCTGTTGGGTGGTAACAACGGGTATTGCTCAAGGATTACTAGGACAAGCTTTGAGCGGCAAATTCCCGTTCAGTTCAGAGAATCTCGATTTCATCTACGACTTCTAGGAATCAAGATTCGATGTTATATGAAACTAATAAAATTTAAAAAAAAGATTTAACTTAAATTACTAAAATTGCATGCAGCTTACCTCTCATCGTTCAATTTTCCACGAATAATAATCTTCCAGTTCAAGCCCCATCCTTCCGGAAGACATTCGATGAAGGACGGAAGCTACAGGATAGAACAAGAGATAGAAGAATTCCACATTTCATTTCACAAATCAAGAATCTCCAAAAATGTAAAACTTACCGAATTGGATGCCTCAACGCGAACCATATCCGCCTTCTTTGAACGTCTATCGCAAACTAACGCGAACCGCGGGAGATGTATCTGGGATTCGTGTTTGTTCATGTTCCTGTAGAGTTCTACAGTACTAACATACAATACATTCTCTTCTATCACCTACACAACTAGCTCTCCTTTTGTCAACAAACTAATCATACTAACGTAATCGGATAAGTGTATAGTGCATGAGTGCATCTTACTCACACTTTCGAGGACATGTGCGTCATGCATATGGTTAGTAGTGTATAATTGAAACAGGAATATCTCCTCTCTCGGGAAATTCCCGGTCAAATAGTTTGTATCATTTCAAAGTGGGCAAAAATTTGTTAATCGATAAAACATATTAATTCCCGAGCAGACGGAAATAACATGGGAATAACGTTTTTTGATATTTGAAAATACTAGGCCAATAACATTTTATGTTATTTATAACAGGATTTGTTATTCGTCGTTATGATTTTTTTTGTTATTGGATTGTTATTGTAATAACAGACTAATAAAATTTTTAGTTATTCTTCGAACAAATCTTTGTTATTATTTTTTGTTATTTTAACAACTAATCCGATCATCCCAATAACAGTTGGAGTTATTCTTCCATAACAAAAAAACGTTATTTCAAAGTTGTTTTGGCTTTCAACCAATATCAGACCAATAACAAATTTTGTTATGATAACATAAACTGTTATTGAATTCTTATGCAAAAATGGATTTTTCAAGAAGAATCCATAACACTTTCTGTTATTTTAACAATATTTGTTATT
Organism: Culex quinquefasciatus; assembly: GCF_015732765.1. NCBI lineage: Eukaryota > Metazoa > Arthropoda > Insecta > Diptera > Culicidae > Culex > Culex quinquefasciatus. Next base: position 10,671,417 of record NC_051862.1, read on the forward strand.
GAAATGGCATGAATTTAGTTATTACCGTCTGTTCGGGTTGTTTTTTAATTTCCAGATCTTGAATCTGTCTTAAATATTTAATTTATTAAATTGGATTATTTTGAACTCGACGCTGTCGCACGTCGCTTTTTGACGTTCCGAAATAAACGAGTTTCAACGTTGACCTTGAATAAACAAAAACGGGATGTAAACAATAACAAACACCTGAAGTTTGGATGAATTTGGTTTCCGGAATCCCGCTTTATGGTTACAAATGTTTACGGTAGTCGGGCATGTACGTGTGTCAAACGCGTTCTGACCTGAAATCCCTTTGCCCTTCGTCGCACTTACATAAATTTTCAGGTTGTGTCAAGATAGCACGACGAAATGTAGGGGAACAGCATCTAATTCCAGCGTGCCTCTAATGTTGCCATATCAGCACTTTGACGTTCAATTACAGCTCACTAAAAGCGTTTTCAACTGAAATCGAGTAACAAATTGCTTAATGGGAAGTGAGCAAGCAAGTTTTAAAAATAAGTTGTTCAAATAGTGAAAATCAGCTTATTGGATGGAGTTAGGAGCGAATGTCAAACTAAAAAGTGACCCCGTTCGTTGGACAGTTGATGTCAAACCATCGGGGTTTGAGTGTAGTGCTGATATATTACCTTTCTTTTACTAAACAATCGAATCCAGAAGGGAAACGGTCACCAGTTGTGTTGATTCGAGCCGGGATTTGAACTCTGATCGATTTACTAATTCATGTAATATCGCTTCTTTTGCGTTAAATAAATCAATTTCTCGATAAATATTGAGTATCGCCCTATATCTCCCTACACCTTATCAACCGGTTATCCTATACCACATCAAGCCCCTGTCCAACCATCCCAAGCCCAGATTGGACAATTCAAACACTCTGGTGGACTGGCCTGGGCCGGTCAAGATAACGAACCGTCTTCCTTTTTATTGCCATCGAAGCTTACATTCTTATCAAATTAAAAAACCGTCGAAATCGTGCAATTCACTCAGTATCAGTCGAGCTACCGGCGCGGGTTGTGCGTTTCGTTCTAGTAGTGCGCTCCTCGTGCTTAATCCGAGCTCGTTTTTTTTTTGTCGGTTTTAATCTAAAGAACAACTAAGCAAGTGGTTAAGTAACACCACTTTGCGGAAGAGAATGAATCCTCGCGAGGACGATTACGTCGTCCCGTCAGTCGACGACGATACCGTTCGACTGCTAAGGTGATAACAGGAGATTGCAACAAAGTTTCGGCATTCTCTCGAAATTTGTTCAATTTTCGGCTGAAACGCCCTTATCTGTTCCTGAACGACGCGTGCGTTGCTCTACATATTCTGCTTCTGGCTGACAATATTCATACCTTGGGGTTGTCGTTATCGGTTGTTGAATGCTAGATTAGACACGTTTGGAGTGGACAGTCCTTACGGGCATACCTCGAGGAATACGTGACCTTATGTGACACCATCGATAGACGATACAAATACCGTAGGCGGCACAATACCGAGCAGTTGGTTGACTTGTTTACTCTCTTGCAGGGAAAACATGGACGACTACGGCGAATCGACGGGTCTGCTGGAGCAGCAGGTGGCGTCGGTTCGGTTGCCGATCGTCGGCATGACGTGCCAGTCGTGCGTGAAGAACATCGAGGGGAACATCAGCGGGAAGCTGGGAATCATCAAGATCAGCGTGATCTTGGCGGAGAACGCCGGCTACGTGGACTACGACCCGACGCTGACCGATCCGGTGCAGATTGCTGCGGATATTGACGATATGGGGTTCGAGTGTACGTACAGTGACGAGCGGAGTTCCGGCTTCCGAGAGGCTCGAATCAGCATAGAAGGTATGACGTGCCAATCGTGCGTGCGAAACATCGAAGGAAACATCAAAGACAAAGCCGGGATCGTGTCTATCAAGGTTCTGCTGGATCAAAAGCTTGGGATTGTAGAGTACGATTCTAGGGTGACGAATCCGGAGCAGATCGCGGAACAGATAGACGACATGGGATTTGAGGCGAAGGTTGCCACTGCCAGCGATGGCGCGAACCAAAAGACTGACAGAGACCAGAGTCCGGCCAAAGGCCGATCAGCCCGTTCGGAGAAGTTGATCTCAATCGACGAGGGTGGCCTCACTACTCCGAACGGGAACGGCAAGCAGGTCCAACTGAAGGACGCCTACAAGCGATGCTTCCTGCACGTAGAAGGGATGACGTGCGCCAGTTGTGTGATGGCGATCGAGAAGCACTGCAAGAAGATCTACGGTGTCGAGTCCATCCTGATTGCACTGCTAGCGGCGAAAGCCGAGGTCAAGTACGACGATGCGTTGACGGGACCCGCAGATATTGCCAAATCTATCACCGATCTCGGCTTCCCGACAGAGGTGATCGACGAACCCGGAACGGGGGAAGCCGAGGTCGAGATCGAAATCCTCGGCATGACGTGCGGCTCGTGCGTGAACAAAATCGAGCAGACAGTGCTGAAACTTCCAGGCGTTCTCAAAGCTTCCGTAGCGCTCACAATAAAACGGGGACGATTCACGTTCAACAACGAAAAGACTGGCGCTCGGACGATATGCGAAGCGATACAAGCGCTCGGCTTCCAGGCAACCGTACTGAACAACAAGGACAAGATGGCACACAGCTACCTCGAGCACAAGGAAGAGATCCGGAAGTGGCGCAACGCGTTCCTCATTTCGCTCGCCTTCGGAGGTCCCTGCATGATCGCCATGATCTACTTCATGGTCCTGATGGAAACGCACAGCCACGAGGAGATGTGCTGCGTACTGCCGGGCCTGTCCATGGAGAACCTCATCATGTTCGTGCTCTCCACCCCAGTGCAATTCTTCGGTGGCTGGCACTTTTACATCCAGGCGTACCGAGCGGTCAAACACGGCGCCAGCAACATGGACGTGCTGATCACGATGGCCACCACCGTCAGCTACATCTACTCCGTCGGCGTCCTGATCCCGGCGATGGTCATGGGCATGAAAACCTCCCCGTTGACCTTCTTCGACACACCGCCAATGCTGTTCATATTCATCTCGCTTGGACGCTGGCTGGAGCACATCGCGAAGGGAAAGACCTCGGAAGCACTGTCCAAGCTGCTCTCGCTGAAGGCTACTGACGCTGTGCTGGTAACACTAGGCGATGACTACGAAGTACTCTCCGAGAAGATCATCCCGGTGGATCTGGTTCAGCGAGGGGACGTCCTGAAGGTCGTGCCAGGTAGCAAGGTCCCCGTTGATGGGAAGGTCCTCTGCGGCAACTCGACTTGCGACGAGAGTCTCATCACCGGAGAATCGATGCCGGTTCCAAAGAAAAAGAACTCGGTCGTTATCGGTGGTTCAATCAACCAGAATGGTCTACTGCTGGTGACGGCAACGCACACCGGAGAGAACACCACCCTCGCACAAATCGTCAAACTCGTTGAAGAAGCTCAAACTTCGAAGGCACCAATTCAGCAGCTAGCGGACAAGATCGCCGGCTACTTCGTACCGTTCGTGCTGGCCGTATCGGCCGTCACGCTGATCGGTTGGACCATCAGCGGGTACATCGATATCAACCACATCCCGATGTCGGATGCCGCCAAGGAGGGACTGAACAGAGAGGAAATCATCTTTAGTTACGCGTTCCGCTGTGCGTTGAGTGTGCTAGCGATTGCGTGTCCTTGCGCGTTGGGTCTCGCAACTCCAACCGCCGTGATGGTCTCAACCGGGGTTGGAGCTCTGCACGGAATTCTGGTGAAGGGAGCTGGACCGCTGGAAAACGCCCACAAAGTGAAGACGATCGTGTTTGACAAGACGGGCACGATCACGTACGGAATGCCCATGACTTCGCGGGTCTGCATGTTTGTGAAGCCGCAGATTTGTTCGCTGGGGCGTGCCCTCAGCATAATTGGGTCGGCCGAGGTCAACAGTGAACATCCGATCGCGACGGCGGTGGTGAAGTTTGTGAAGGAAGCGCTCGAGGTGGACGCGTTTGCCAAGTGTGGAAATTTTATGGCTGTTCCAGGGTGTGGGATTCGCTGTGTGATTTCCAACGTTGAAGGAATCTTGAGGGAGGGAATGCGCTCGGAGAAGATTAAAAACCACCAGAACTCGTACAAAAATGACTCCAACGCCATCAGTTTCATGAACGGAGCGGTCGTTGAGGAACTTATCCCGCAGCTTAGTCCTTCGCAGAAGAATACGATCGAGTTGCAGCAGCTGCTACAGCTGGAGTCCAGCGACGCTGAAAACGAGAACGTCGAAGGATTTTCGCAGGTCAACGAGTACAACGTGCTGATCGGTAACCGGGAGTGGATGAACCGGAATGCCATCATCGTTCCACCGGAGATAAACATCAAGATGACCGAAGAGGAACAGATGGGAAATACCGCGATTCTGTGTGCCATCAACAGCCAGCTGGTTTGCATGGTTTCCGTGTCCGATATGGTCAAACCGGAAGCCCATCTGGCGGTTTATACGCTGAAGAAGATGGGCATCGAGGTGATCCTGCTAACCGGTGACAACAAGAACACCGCCGGGAACATTGCCCGCCAGGTGGGCATCAACCGGGTGTTTGCCGAGGTGCTTCCGTCGCACAAGGTCGCCAAGATCCAGCGGATACAGGAGCACGGGATGCGGGTGGCAATGGTCGGCGATGGTGTGAACGACAGTCCCGCGTTGGCCCAGGCCGACGTCGGGATCTCGATCGCGTCTGGAACGGACGTGGCTGCCGAAGCGGCGGATGTCGTGTTAATGAGGGTGAGTTTGACGGAAGTTTGTTTAGAGGAGATTTTCTCAATATTTCTATTTCAGAACGACCTGCTGGACGTGGTCGCCTGTCTGGATCTGTCGCGCAAGACCGTCCGGAAGATTCATCTCAACTTCCTGTTTGCCAGCATGTACAATCTGCTGGGAATCCCGCTGGCGGCGGGAATTTTCACGCCATTTGGATTCATCTTGCAGGTTAGTTATGTTGAGTCGCTGCTGATCATTAACCTTCCAACCGCCCTCTGACCTCATGTCCATTTCCGTCGTGCGGAGTACTGACCTGGTCTCCGGCAACCGGCTCTAGCACAATACAATCACTTAAACACTTCAAACTAATCATAAACACACATTCTGTTTCACTAGCTGTCACTGTACACGCTTATGGAAGAACAACGCTCTTTTGGGTTATCACCACACGGTTAAAGTTTCCTAACCGAACATCGATTTAATTGTATACACGTTGAATTTAGAAACCTCATGTTATTTTTCGACAGCTAACGAGGGGTCCTTCAAGCGTTTTAAACTAAATTCATTGTTCTATTCCCCAACAGCCCTGGATGGCCTCGGCGGCGATGGCCCTCAGCTCGGTGTCCGTGGTGTGTTCCTCGCTGCTCCTTAAGCTGTACAAAAAGCCCACAAAGGCGGCCCTCCAAACGCCCGAGTACATGGCCCTCATCGAGGCAGGCGCGCTGCTCGATCCGGAAACCGTTTCCGTGCACCGCGGTCTGGACGATATTCCACGGCCCAACTTTGGCCGCTCCACCAGTTCCACGTTGGCCAAGTATGATGCGCCCTTGGGTGTTACTTTTCGGTAGAAAAATCGGCAAGCTTTTTGGGTAGAGTAGCGCAAGCAATGTTGGTGCGCGTGGGTGTGTTGACTCGCTTCTAGGTTAGGTTATGCTTTTTTCTGTAGTTGCTTGAACTAAAGTGTATTTATTTGCACAGTACTGTATGATTTTCGATTACTTTTTTCAGTTTCCTCAGAGCACCCCCTGTGAATACATGAAATACTACCAGTGACTAACTCGCAAGATCCGAAATGTTTCGGAAAGGAGCACGCCACCTGTTACTAATCAAGCACTAATCATCGTTTAGATCGTTAAGTTAAAATATGAGTTTTTCGAAAGTTCCTGAAAGTATTCAGTTAGTCGCGATTTTGTGTTCAGTAGTGACTTAACTTTTAGGTTATAAGGATCATAACTACTCCACTACGCAACCAATAACAAATCAACTCACTGTTAAAAGTCGATGTTTTAAGCTAGTCAAAAATAAAATTATCATTTGCACAATTTAACCTATTGCACATATTTTACTTAAATTGCACAAACATAAGTTAAGCAAGTAAGCATGGTTGTTTGGTGTTTTAAAAGGTACACATTCCTTAATTTTAAATTTCATTCCCTAATAATTTCTTCCAAACCTTCAGACTGTTTGGCGCCACCAGCAAGGTCAGCACCGAGGACCGTCTGCTCGCTTCGGCGGCCATGATCGACGAGGACGAGCTGAGCGGCGGCTTCAGCAAGCCGATCAACGCCAGCGCTGGCGACATCTACCGGGACGCCACCGAAATGCAACGGTTGTAGCGGGCGCCGACATTGGCCAAAGATCGCGTCACGTTCATCGATGGGAGGGCAGCAAGTGCGCCCTAACCGGACTTCTATCGTTTACTTACATTTTGAAATCGCGACCATCCACGCAGGAGAGACAGTTTTGTTTATTGATTTGTTTAATATCATTGCGATTTTCGTTCATTTTCGTTAGAAATTTGCCCGGTATTTTCTCGACCTTTGACGCGGGGAATCAGCCATGGTGCTGGGCAAATGATAAACAGTAGACATTTTCATTACTCACTTTATTACCTTCTATAGATCAGTGATTTTGTGATATGTAACGCATTAATTATTTACAAGTGTTTTTTGTATGATTTTGAAGAGTTTTTATAGTTTAACGATTCGGATTTTTCGTACTTATATCGCATAGGGCACAAATCCAACCAGTTAGTAACGAACCAGAAGATTGTTTGTTGTAAACGTGTACATAAACAGTGCAAGTGTTTTGCAGAGAATAATATTTGTATTAAAATTATGCTGGTGTGTTTTTATTTGAGAGAAATAACCATTTTAATGCAATGAGTTCATTTTTATCAGTGTAGCTTGTTTTGACATTTTATTTAAGTTATTTTGCGTTAAAATTTTTAAAGTTAAAAAAATATGAACGCAATTTGCATGGTTCTTTCCGTGCAATGTTCTCCAGAAATATCAACTGTGGCCCTTAAATAGCTGGTGCTGCCGGTCAGTTTCGCGCGCTGTCACCGCAACTGTCAAAATTTATTGTGTTGTTTACCGTTTTGCGTCAGTCGAATAAGTTAAGCCGCTAGTTAAATTCCATTTTTATCCTGCAAATTAAGCCTAATCGCGTCGATTATGTGTGATATCTTGGTGATGAACCTGAACGGCAATCGGAAACGGTTGCGGTCCGACGATGGCGAGGGAGGACATTTGGTTCTGCAGCGCAAGATGTTCATCAACCAGCAGCGGATGGACCAGCAGGACGAGCGAAAGATGAAACAGATTCAGGGTAATTTTCAAGAGAATCTAAATTGTTTTATAAGTTTTAAAATATGGATGGTTTTCAAATTGCAAGATTTGCAATTAACTAAATTTTAATTAAATACAATTTATTTTTATCAAACAAATCTGTTATGACGCTGGTTAGCACCAGCTATTGTTTTCAATATTCACCGAGGGGTCACTCGATGGATCCAAGTACCGAGGTAAAAAATGATTTTTGCAGAACAATGTAAATAGCCCAACGTGGATTTGTAAACAAAAGATAGGCTGTTTGTTGATGAATATAACACATTGGCCCATTTGCATGCTCATTTTTAATGTTAAAATTATGTGACATTCTTCTTAATTTATTAATGCAGTTGTCATTAAAGAAATCAAATCTAGATTGAATTTTCAAACCAACCTATCCGTCATGGGTTTTCTATGCAGATAGGACCTTTTAAAAATTTAATCTAGAAATGCATAATATTTCATTACTGATCAATAAGTTTTTGAATAAACTCTTTGATCAGACAGACTGGTAATTTATTTTTGACCTGTTTTCAATCTTAATATTTTTTAAAATTTCGAAAAATTAAAAAAAGGAACAACTCAAAAAATCTTTAAAAAATCATTTTTAAAAAGTGCATCGCCCTTCTGTATCAAAAATGAAAAATTTGAACTTAATTTTTAAACTAGAGGGGAACAGATATTCATATAACAACAAAACTACCTACAATGTAACAAAAACTCGCTTTCAGACAAAACCATCAACATGCTGTTCATGGGGGCCAAAAACAACCGTCAGCGACCGGCCGTCTGCCAGCGGGAGTGCTTGCGACACGTCCGTCTACTCGGCGCTGGCGAATACGACTTTGACGCTCATAGTGTAAGACACCTTTATCTTCGTTAATTATTTTGACAAAAAAAAAAAAAAAAATGAACCCAAATGATTTTTTTCGGTAGTGTCCCAGCTGGATGGAGAAGAAGCCGGATCGAAAGTGTCGCATCTGCGACCGCCAGTCGGCGGTGCATGCAGAGTGCACCAACTGCAATCTGGAGCTGTGCGAGTACTGTGGCGTGAGCTGCCAGCACTGCCCGGAGAAGATCTGCATGAATTGCGTGAATATTTTGTGAGTTTCCACTACATGGTTTTGTGGTAGTTTTTTTTTGAAACTATTTTTATTTTCAGCAACTGTCAAACCTCGAATGTTCCGTGCTGTGAGCGCTGCAAGATTTTCAATTGACTGATTTTGGATTGGCAACTTAAGTGTTATAAATTATTCTGATAAATTCATTAGTGTTTGTTTTTGCAATATTTTACAATGTGTATTGAATACAATTTTATATGTTAACTCGATAATCTGTAAGTTGTGTTTATTTTTCTTTTGTTTGAAATAATCCCAATACTCTAATGCAAAGACAGAAAAAAGATGGTATTATTCATCAGAGAATGATGACAGATTGGTGAATTTACATCAGTTTCTGATGAATTTTTATCAGGTTCAAATTTTTACACATTTTTTAAGGTAAATTACTCAAATATTTAAGCAATAAAATTTTTAACGTTCCAAATTTTTTTTTCTGTGTGGTTGAAGAAGCTAGGAAGAAACGCGGTCAAGAAAAGTTGCGCATTCTTTTCGTTGCTACCCCAAGAAAAGTTGACAATTTGAGTATGTGTGAGGGTGCGTGTCCTTGAGTATCAAGGAGGAAAAATAAAAAGATAAAAGCATTGAAAATTTAATAAATCAAAACGTCTAAAAACATCAAAATAAATAAATTAAATCAAATCAAATTATTCGCTCTATACCATTGCCTTGGCGTCCTCGGTTGCGAGATTCCTACTCAAAACTAGGTGTCCGAAGGCTTGATTGTTGAGGCAATTGCAAACCTCTTTTTACACCTTAGCTTCCATCCACCCCGGGATCCGAACTGACGACCTTTGGATTGTTAGTCCAACTGCCTACCAGCGACTCCACCGAGAAAGGACCCAGGGAGACAACTCCTACACATGGACTGAGCCAACGACCTAACCTCTAGGTTAGATCGGAGCCAATGTATACTTCGCCGTCCGACGGAAGGCGTGATCAGACAAATCACGTCTCGAAAAATGCCACTGGGACCTTCTGGGATCGAACCCAGGCTGACTGGGTGAGAGGCAACCACGCTTACCCCTACACCACGGGTTCCGGCAAACAAATCAAACAAAAAATTTAAAAACGAATCAAAGATATCTAAAATAATAAATAAATAAAATTTAAAAAAATCCTGAATTCTTAAATTAATAAATTCTCAAATGCTCATGGCTTTAAATTCTTAAATGTTTAATTTCCTTAAAACTTTTTTTTTAGTTTATTAATTCTTAAGTAACTGTTCCTAAATTCATGAGTTCTTAAGTTCTTAAATTCCTAAAATCATAAATTGAGAAGCTTGATAAGCTTAAATTTGTTATATTATTCACACCGATAAAGTTTGTTTTTTTCTGAGACATTGTACGACCTCAAAGAAAGTAAAATAATTCTGGAGTTTTTTTTTGAAAAGGACCAATAAACCAAATTTCCAGTTTTTGCTTTTTGGGTGTTTTTGAAACCGCCTTGAGTCAGGGGTAATAAAAAACACCCAAAATGCAAAAACTGTAAATTTGGTTTATTGGACCTTTAAAAAAAAACTCCAGAATTTTTTTAATCAAAATAAAAAAAAACTTTACTTGGTTGGTGCCTTCCTCGCATATTTTTATCTAAATATCTGAGATCCGGCCTCAGAAAAAAAAATTATTAAAAACTTTAAAGTACTTATAACTTTCGGTGCACGGACTCACATCCCAGTCACACGCACAGACATTTGTTCAGAATTTGATTCTGAGTCGATATGTTTACGTGAAGGTGGGTCTACGAGGTCGAATAAAGAAGTTCATTTTTCGAGTTATGTTATCTTTCCTCATTGAGGAGGAATTGGGTCCTAAAATGAAGCTTAGATTGCTAATATTATTGTTTCCAGCGATATAGCTTATTTTTCTGAGTACAACGACCCTTTGTACGACCACAAAGAGTTTAAAATGGATTTTTAAATCAATATTGAAAAATTAACCTCGCGATCCTTCTTGACAGGAAAGCTCCTACTTGACAGTTCGTTCCAAGGGGACCATAGTTAAAATGAAAAAAAGTGATCAGAAATGGTTTTTAATCGTGTTTTTTACCGTTGTACATAAAAATTGACTTAGGGCTTTAGTACCCAATTCAGAAGGCAAAACCAAAAAAAAAAAAACTCGAGTTCTAGATTATTATTGTGGTTTGGTTGTAAAAAATCAACCATCCACCATCCCCTCGTCCAAAACCTTCAGATCAACTGTGGCCCATCTTCGCGGGCCGCTCTCGCACTGACAGCTGACAGCTGTCCATTTCAAAAACAGATTTGTCAGATTTTCATTCGAACTGTCGTCGCAAGTGAAGTGAAACATCGGGGCAGCCAGCAGCAGCAGCAGGTTCTGCAAAAGGTGTTTTTTTTTCGTAACTGGACTAAACTGGAGAGGAGGAGGGTGATAAAACAGCGATCAACGACGGAATTTCACTGCGGATTTTGATAGTGGATTGCAGCGGGAGGTGGATTGTGGAGTTGGAAGGTGGAATAGCGGAACATTAACGTCGGAACCCGGAGAACGGCACGAAAACAGGTAAGCGGACAGCGGTTGCCTTCCAGCGAAACGGGGCTGACGTCACTTTAATTGCCCCTTGGGTCGTGCCCAGGCTGGGAGGGGGGAGCTGCTGGGGGAGGGCGCGGACACAAACCGTGTATCGGTTGGATGTTTTGCCTTACAAAATACCATCGATTAGTAATAGGTTTCGTCATCGAATCGGTTCGTGCCGCGAAGGTTTTGGCTAGATAAAAGGTGATTGCTCAACGGAGAGAGAGATACCGTAACAGCGATCCATCGTGGTTCCCTCTCCGTTTTGAGGGGGGACATGTCGAGGAAACGCCTATAAACAGACAGTCAGTGCAAACTTGTCTTCTAATCTTGAGTTAATCCAAGCTTAATTAGTAGTAGCAATTCTCGCTGATCTTAATCGATTTCGCATGCCGTCTACCCTCTCTAGTAAGACAAATTTCCCAGTTTCTTCCCCCTTCCGGAACCACATCAAACACACTTCCCTATCGTAGTCCCGGCCCATCCGCCGATAAACAAAGAGTCTCTTTCTGTCTGTACATGTTTTTGACCTTGTCGCAATCGCTTTGCTGTTTGTCGTTGCAGCAGCAGCAGCAGAAGCTTGTTATTATTGCCTCCACTTACTCTGTACTAACTAAACCGCCGTTCACACAAACACAATCACATACAAACTCACTTAGCATGGGCGCTTTAGTAATAATTCGTGGTGCGATACTTGCTCGCAACACGGACTAGAGAGAAGAGTTTGTGGCGGTGATTGCTGCTGGGACAAATTCGCATCCTCTGGAACTGGCCACCGGCGGAAGCCAGTTCGATTCGAGAGCGAGGATGAGTCACACTCAAATTCGTCTTAAGAAAGGGGCGCGATTCTTGGCTTGTCCTGTATGCGCGTTTAGTTGTGTTGAGTTAGTTTGATTGAAAACAACACGGATCCAGACAGGACTGAACTTGTGGAAGACCGGTTCGGATGGATGAATCATCACACGTGCAGTCGCGGCAGTGAGAGGAGATTGTTGCACTCATGATTCTTGGATGATGGTGAATAGTTTTTGTTTCTTTGGAATGACCTTATCTTTTTATTCTAAGGAGAGTTTGTATGAGATTTGTGTTTGGCTCAGTCATATTATTTGCTTATCAACCAATCAAACAATCAAAGTTCGAAATCTTTCTTATTGACCTATTTGACTTGAATTGGGCGCTGGGTCTCGTGGCGTAGGGGTAGCGGCTTCGGCTGCCGATTCCGATGATGCTATGAGACGCGGGTTCGATTCCCGCCTTATCCACTGAGCTTCTCTATCGGATGGTGAAGTAAAACGTCGGTCCCGGTTTCTCCTGTCTCGTCAGAGGACCTGGAGCAGAAATCCCACGTTAGAGGAAGGCCATGCCCCGGGGGCGTAGTGCCAATAGTTTCGTTTGGGCTTATTTTAAAGGAAAATATCCAGATTTTTAAGCGAAAATGGCGTTCGAATGGTGAACGCCCGAAATTTCAAAATCACGCAGTGTTACCAACATTAAGAAAAATGTGTGCAATGGCACTTTTTTTCTAATTTTGGTGCTACTGCGTGGTTTTGACATTTCAGGCGTTCACCATTCGAACGCCATCTTCGCCTAAAAACCTGGATAGGAAAGATATTTTGTAGCATTGAATAACCCAATTTGATAAGCCGCGGTAATCTTATTAAGTCCAGTATAGCAACAATATTTAGCTAAATATTTGACTCATAAACATAAAATCCTTCTATACTTCTGTTATTATAGATGTGAAGAAACGCTAAATAAATTAATATTTCTATACTGAATAACTATTTGTTCAGCAAAAAAGAATGTTTAACTGTTGATTTGTGTCAAATTTAGTATTAACTTATTCAACGCCAAATTACGCTGACCTACAAAAATTGACAAAAATGACAGCGCAGGCTCAACTCAAGAAGAAGCATGATGTTTGGGGTCCCCAGATAAGGTTTTTCTCCAAAGTTTGTACGGAGAATTAGGGCGGTTCTTCGCTGGAATGGAATTTACTAAAACCAAGTGCACCAACTAGTAGAGCAACTTTTTTTTTGAAAATTTCTGTTTAATTTAACTTTTACTAAAAGTTATTCTATTCCTTTTACAAGCACATAAAAAAATTCCAGGTGTATTCTAATCTGACGAGAATGCACTGGGCCACGCCCATTTTTCAATGTTCAGTTCAGGGTGGCCACCTCGGAAAAAAACCGGGAAAACCGGGAAAAACTCGGGAATTCGACTGGGAAAATATTTTGAGTTTATATAATATTTAACTCTTGGCTATGGATGTTTTTTTTTCTGTTGTACATATTCTATGATATTTTTACCTGGCGAATTTGTTTTTTTTAAATATAGCAAATTTTTTGCTCTACAGTAGCGGTTCTCAACCTGGGGTACATGAAACATAGGAGTACCACGAGCGGTCTTAGGGGGTCCGGAAGACAAACCCCGTAATGGCGGACATTTGTCCCAAACAAAATATTAAAAATAAAAATATTTAAATGATAAACCTGTAATTTGCATTCGCTAAGCAATTTTAAAAATTTGACGTAAAATGCACCGTTTTTGAGTTTTTTTTTTCTACGAATATTTGTTTCAAATTTGTAAATTTTGCCAACTATCATTTAAGTATTCAAGACATTAAAAATGTTAGTAAAAATATCTTATGTTTTATGATTTAGATATTGTCAATTCGACCTATCTTTGCTAAAATATTAGTTTTGCATACTATTAAAATTTAAATTTAAAAATCAAGATTTTTCTTTCAAACTGTCACAAAAAATACACTCTTTTAACATATTTTTCGTGGCCTGTATCTCAGCAACAAAAGAATGGATCGAAAATGTTCAAAAATTCAAAAAAAAAATTTAGAGAGAAAATAGAATTATTCTTAATTGAAAAAAGCTACAACTTCTAAAAAGTACTATTAAATAGCGTGTTTAAATCTGAAATTTAAACAGTTCTTGAAAATCTTTTGAATGTATATTTTGAGCAGTTTCAAAAACCTCTGTTTCAAGAACAATTCGTCCGTCATCAGAAATTTACATCAAAATAAAAATTAAAAAAAATATGGGGAAGTTGGTAGAAATGAAATACAGTAGTTATTCGGTAACTGGGCCGTAGCCCAGTTAAAATGCAGACAAACGTCAAAAAATCAAAACAAACCAAAATGACCGAGGGGTTAATGGATGCAAAAATCATATTCCATAAATAAATAAAAAATCTAAACATTTGTTTAATTTCAAGTTACAATTAAAGAAATATGAAAAGTAAGCATTGTAAATAAATTTGGATAACTTTTATTTTTATATTTCATCTGGAAAATATTATGCATCGGTGGTCACCTCGTTATTTTTTGTTCAGCCCAGTTAACGCATTCAATATTACGCCCTTTTAAAATGTTAGTCATGGTTTAAAAATTTTAAAATTATTTTTTTTCGAAAGGATCGGAAAATTTCACAAATGCTTCATATTTTAACATTGAAAATCGGACCATTAGTTGCTGAGATATCGACATTGAAAAATGGTGGGCTGTTTGGGTGGGACTTAGAAAACATCAATTTTCCTGTTTTTAAACCTTTGCATGGCAATATTTCAGCAACTAAGGGTTGTATCAACAATGTTCAAAAATGCAAAATATAGAGAATTTTCTCAGCTCTTCAAAAATATTTTTTCCAAAAGTGGGCAAACATGTGCAGTATTTTTAAAAAATGAAAAACTGCGACTATTTTCAAAAAAGTCACCTAAAATTGGATTTAGTTTGAAAACGGTGCACTTTATCAAAATTTCACTAAAGTACTTTTTGATTGCAAATTTGATTTTAAATCGAAAAATGAAGTGACAAAAAGTTAAATAAAAAATCACCGTGTATAATTTTTATCCAGTGTAGTCCATATCCATGCCTACAACTTTGCCGAAGACACCAAATCGATCTAAAATATCCTTCAAAAGTTATAGATTTTTGAATTTTTATACATCATTTTTGTATGGCCAGCTGCCAAATTTGTATGGAAAATTATATGGACAAACTAATGATGCAAAATGGCTTCTTTGCGCATACCAAAGGCACCAAAAAAGTTTCAGTCGGAATAAAAAATACAAAAATTAAAATTTAAGAAAAAAGACCGATTTCGTAGAGAATTGCTCATAATCGGAATGTAATTAGAGCGGAGGCTTTATGCGGTCATCTAAAATGCACTTAACTTGTATGAAAATTTCTCAGGAATCCAGTAAAGATAACCACTTGCACCGCAAAAATCATCTAGGGTTCATTCAATTCCACTATAAAAGCATTTTTAGCCGTTTTCAAATGTAAGGTCCGATTTTAAAAATCTGAAAATATTTTTATCATTAAGATCAGACAATTTTACATAAGAATGACGATTTGCACTCGATAGTTTGATACATTTATGTTTATAAAAATAAAAAATATATAAAAGGCAGTTTATTCTGCGTTTGAGAAAATAGGCCAAAAACTGATTCTTCATTTTTTTTTATTTAGCTTAATTTCGCTCGGTTTTCTTCAGCCTTCGATTTGAATAGGTATAAATGTCAAGTGGCTCGGCGCGTTTGTTTTTTTTTTATAGCGCATGTAAATTAATGACATGTTTTGGGATTATTTTTCAAGTGAGTGAAAAACTACTGTGCAAAGGAACATGTTGCCGGTAGTTGGAAGTAATTTCATATCTTAAGCGCTTTGAAAACGTTAGCGCAAGTGCAAAGATATTGATGGCGACTTTCGTTAAGCGGTTATGCTCTCATCTTGCGTGTGGATGTGTGTGCAAACAAATTAATTTGATCTTTTTGGCCAGTAAGACCTGGGTGATGAATAGAAAGAATGCGTAACGTGATTTTCGAATGATCCCACTTTGTTTACATCTACAAAGTAGGAGGCTGTTCAAGCACAAGAATGACTTTTTTCTTACTGGCAAATGTGCTGTTTTATAATGAATAGTATTTGTTTCTAGGCAACATAGTTTTTTACTTTTCAAGCATAATAATGTAAAAAGGCCGAAGCCGAAGTGTAAACAAAGAGTCTATCCTGCTCACGTCAGTTTATTGTTACATTAGGAACGAGCAAGCTTGACTCTTTGTTTACACTTCGGCTTCAGCCCTATTACAATGTTTTGCTAGATTTTGTGCTGGAAAATTGTGTGTATTTTTAAGTTTTGATCGGTTAAATAGGTTTTTATTTTTTACGGGTGACGAAGATAAATTCTCTGGCTGATTTTGGAATCTTTTAGCTCTTCCTGGTCCAGCGAAAAAAACATCTCTAATTCTAGCGAAGCTGATCCAACAAACAGAGCAGATTTTTACTAAACCAGTAGGTTTTCAAATGGAATCAAACAATGAAGACAGACTCCGTAAAAAAACTCCCATTCATAATTATAAAAAATGACGGTCTCGCCTTCAACTTTTTTAAGATTTTCACCTCCAGGTTTTAAAAGCCACACATGTTTTATTCTTGCAAAAAAAAAATACAATTGTTAATGATCAATAACAATACTCTCTACTTTTGGCGAACCGTAAATTGGTTCCACTTTGACAGTTCAAAATTGAGGCCGTTTCGCGAACCACTATTCAGCACCCAGAGTAAGACATTTAAAAATTGCTGTTCTTCAAACAATAAAAATGTTATTTTCAAAAATTGTTCGAAGTGGTCTTAGTAGATACAACTCAAGTCGAGTGCCTCGTAGGACCAAATCCATACAGGAAGCTCAAACCAGGTATTTCAGCGCTGCTTACGACGGTGGCCAAGTAGAACACATTGCTGTGAGCACAAACTGTTACAATTAGCACCAGTTAGCGATGCTGTACACTGCAGAAATGATACGTACCTACACACAAATCTTGACGTTACTTTCATTCTTGTCACGTCATAAACTTGTGCTTTGTGAGCTCACACACTCTCCAGCTGGTTGTTGCAAACGGTCTTTGCACCGTCACAACAATGAGAAACCCATCACATTTCTTCTATCAACAATCAAACTACCGTGCTTCTGGGAATAACGAAGAAAATCATGAAATTATCGTTTACTCTTTGATTACTCTTTTGAGAGTTCGGAGGTGATTTTTGTTATCAAAAAATCGTTCGTGAGAAAAGCTTGCTAGATTGCATCGCTTCCAAGTTCTGATGGTGGATTTATAATTGCATTCACCAGAGAACGCAGCCACATTCCACACAGCCTCCGTCACGGAATGCCAACTCATCTCAATCTCGTCACATGGCCGGTCACCATCGTCACTCGACGTGATTAATATTAATATTAGGTTTCGGGGCTCAAGCGGCCGGAACGGCGAATATTAGCTTATTCTGGCGTTTTTAATTAGCTCAAACAGATTATGAAACTGGGTACATTTTGTCCAACGGAACCTATGCAGTTTAGGGAAGAACACACCCTGCCAGCCTCGTCTCATGTGTATTTCATTAGCTGTTAATTATGACCAAACAGCGCGAATCAAAGCACGTTCGTCATTCATCCAGCGAGGATTGGATGGTTTAGAATTGATGGCTATCGTCCTCGTTGAGAAGCTGGGGCTTGTTTTGTGGTCTCCAAATAGACAGAGCTTATAATTTTAGAGCGGCCGACGCCGAACAATGAGCTCTTTTGGTTGGTCGTCGAAACTCGCCGGCCATCATCATCATCAATCAGGAACGAGATCCGCTATCGCTTGGCCACAAGTTTGTGGGTGGTGCGTTTGTTTTCCGGAACGCATTCATCTAAATAAGTCAACATCGATGAATCGAGAATCGAATCGGGAGAGGTGGTGGAAGTGGTCGCTCGTTGGTACAGGATGGATCGATCCTATAATAAACTATGAATAATTGGTAGCATTAATCGGAATCAAAGCGCTGCTCCTCCTGTTGGAGCATGAAATGGAATTTTACAGTAGGGAGAGGCCACATCCGGATGATGCTATCGAACCATGTAAATATCGTGTTTTGTTGTTGTTTGAAGAGATTCTATTACCCGAACCGGACTCGATAGATTTATGAGCTGCCCAGGAATTGGATGATGTTATTATGATTGCAATATCAATAACACCGGAATGCACCTGGGCACTCACACTCGTGCAGGCATTCTTCTTCCACTTGGCAGAGCAGGACTTGACCTGATTTACGTGAGGTTTCGGTTGATTGCATCTAGAGAGGGGAAGATTTATTTCCTTCTGCGAATACAACAGCAACGCCACATGAGAGGAACATCTGCATTTTGCGGAAGCGCCATTTTCAAAGGAGCTAAGATTATTGAGTTATGGGAAACGGTTATTGGTTTGCACATTGTAAATTGATTGAATTAAGTTAGAATGTGCAATTAGGATTTTTGTATTCAGGGTATCTATCTCATTCTTACAGTAGAGCAATTCTCTGAGATTTCGGTAATTCGATTTTTTTTTTTGTATGTTCTAATCCGGCTGAAACTTTTTTGGTGCCTTCGGTATGCCCAAAGAAGCCATTTTGCATCATTAGGTTGTCCATATAATTTCCATACAAATTCGGCAGTTGTCCATACAAAAATGACAAATGAAAATTTAAAAATCTGTATCCTTCAAGGATTTTTTATATTTTTTTTGTCTTCGACAAAGTTGTTGGTATGGATAAGGACTACACTGAAAAAAATGATACACCGTTTAAAAATAGTTTTGCGACCGATCGATCAAAAACAAATCCAAAAGATGCAGATTTTTGAATTTTCATATGTCAATTTTGTATGGACAGCTGCCAAATTTGTATGGAAATTATATGGACAAACTAATGATGCAAAACGGCTTCTTTGGACATACCGAAGGCACCAAAAAAGTGGTTTCAGCCGGATTAAAAAAAAAATTAAAATTAAGATAAAAAGACCGATTTCGAAGAGAATTGCTCAGTTCTGGAACTTCAGATTAAACAAATAAATCAAAGAACCATCCATAAATCACGTGGACAATTTTTTTTTAAATGAAGCGTCCAAAATTAACGTGTTAATTAGTTAGTTTTTCTGAACTATAATTTATTTTATTAACCATTATTAATGATGTTTTGCCTTCCTCACTGAGGTAAGGCTATAATCCTGCTCGAAAATTGAACTTTTGAAAAACAGCTCGTAGACCTATATTCATGTATACCTATCGACTCAGAATCGAAAACTGAACAAATGTCTGTGTGTGTGTATGTGTGTGTGTATGTGTGTGTGTATGTGTGTGTGTGTGTTCAAAATTCTTGCCAAGTTTTCTCAGCACTGGCTGGACCGATTTTGATCAAACCGGTTGCATTCAACTTGGTTTAGGGTCCCATACATCGCTATTAAATTGTTTGAAGTTTCGATAAGTGGTTCAAAAGTTATATATAAATAAGGCTACCAACTGTACGGATTTTTTCCTTACCACACGGATTTTCGACCCTCTTCGAGGATTTTTAACAGGCCGGAATTTTTGTAGGGAATTTCACGTATAATACGGATTTGTACGGAATTTTAACATTTTTTGAACAATGAATTGCTTTTTTGATTTGGTTAAAGCTTTTGTTAATTAGACATTTTAATTTAACTGTGAGTTTGATTTAAAAAGGGAGAGTTTTCCGGTTTTTTTCTCAATTCAATCTTGATTATTAATTTTTTTTCTTTCATATGTTAATAGGACCTTTTAAAAAAACACTCTAGAATTGTTCTTTCAGACATTCCTTACTAAATATATTTATCCATTAAAGATCCAAAGGCTTTCTAAAACTTGAGAAAACGTTTGAACATTTGAATTAACAAATCTAGAGTTTTTTAAAGGTCCTATAAACTGTTGTGTTTCACATGTTATAGGATCTTTTCAATAAAAAAAAACTCTGGAAAAGTGTTCGTGAACACAATGAGAACGATATCATACGTAAAAGCTAACTTGACATTTCGTAAACTTTTAAACGTTTCACAAAAAATGAAGACCATAATGATTTGATTCAAATCACGGTTTATTTTATGAATACGTGCAAGTCATAAGCACTCTGATAGCATTTTGTGAAGTTTGTTAGCTGTAAAAACGACACAGTTTTATATTAGTAATTCTAAAATTTATTAAATTTAATTTATCTAAATAACTCCTTGACAGTTTTTGTTATACATGGTGTCATATCGGCAAAGTGTACGGATTTTTGCTCAGCAAGAGTTGGTAGCCTTATATATAAAAATGTGTTTTCACATTTATCCGGATCTCACTTATGTAAATGAAAACTATGTCCGGATCCATCATCCAACCCATCGTTGGTTAGGTAATCAAAAGACCTTTCCAACGAAATCAAAACATTGAAGATCTGGCAACCCTGTCTCGAGATATGGCCACTTAAGTAATATTTATGTACTTTTTGGAAGCCGGATCTCACTTAAATGTATGTAAACTATGTCCGGATCAACAATCCAACCCATCGTTGGTTAGGTAATCGAAAAACCTTTCTAACGAGCTCACAACATTGTTGATCTGGCAACCTTGTCTCGAGTTATGATTACTGAAGTTATATGTGTGTACGTATTTTTCTGGATCTAAAAAAAAAATAGCTGAAATATGTGTCCAAACCACTCATATTACCCATTGTTGGTAAAAAGTGAGGAAGGCATCAACCACGTAGGTGGATTAAGTTAGTTTTTCAAAATTGCATTCACATAAAAAATAAATTATCCTGCTTTGGTTTCAAAGTTCTTATGAAAAAATATTTAAAATCCAGAGCAACATTTGAAAGGGGCGGAACGACATTGCTCTTACGACCTTTCGTCCCATTTAAACGCGTGTAATGCAAGGCCGTAAGAGCAATGTCGTACCGCCCATTTCAAATGTTGCTCCAGAAATGTATTATGTGTAATTATAGTCTTTAATAGTTTCCAATTAATATTTATTTTAGCAACATTTTTTCTAACTTTTTTGTAATACATCAAAATTCTTTTGACTTCGAAAATGTTTTTTTTTGATAAAAGATTTTTATCCTTGTTCTCGTGGATCAAATTTTCTTTTTGCTCAGGTATTTAAAAACGTGGGTTTTATAGCAACCCCAGATGTTTGGGTATCAAAAGATCGGAAATTTTATGCCCTTTCCGATGCCCCATAGGTTGACTTGTGAATCGTGGACCGGTTCGGATGTCGGCGGTTTTCCCGACGACGTAATTCCGGGTTGGTACGAAATTCCTACGAAAAATCTATTCTATCGATACAAATACCCCCAAAACGGTGTTATACCCACTCTAAAATGTTTATATAGCAATTCTATGGTAATATATTGACATTTAGTTAAATTAAAAGTTTGCAAAATTAAGTTTAAATAAGTTTTATATTGAATTTCCAGAGTTTAATAAACTTTTATACTAAGTAGTTAGTATACTTTATATTCAATCCAAATTATTTTTTTTAATCAATCAAAGATGCTTATTTGGGAGACTAGATTCATGGTGATTTGTCAACAAATAACTTTATTTATGTTAATGTTTCGAAAGGTGTACAAACTTTTTTTGCACCTTTTTTGATTTTTGTGATAGTATTTCTTATATAACTTTTTATAGAAATCATCTTTTCATGAGATTTTGTAGAAAAATATTCGGCATGAGTTTCTGAACAAAACGTAGTACTAGGTTTCTGTCAAACTTTAAATTGTTAACATGTTTCATCACAAAATGTGTATTGTGCCCAAGGGGTGTAAATACTTTTTTTACATACTGTAGTTAAGCATGGCCATAAAAGTTCAAAAATAATTTAAACTTTTTTTTTGCAAAAAATGCGAAAAAAAAAATTCAATTCAATTCAATTTATTTTATTAGTAAATAATCAATTTACAATTCCGTATTTCTTATAACCTAATAAAGTTTTGGAGTTCCTTTCAACTATGATTTAAACTATAATTCATTTTGGGACCATCCATAAACCACGTGGACACTTTAGGGGGTATGGCGATTGTCCACGATCCATACAAAAAAGATTTTTTTTGTATGGACAATTGTCCACGAGGGGGGGGGGGGGGGGTTACAGATTCCCAAAAAAGTGTCCACGTGGTTTATGGATGGTCCCTTTGATGTAATTGGATATTCTAACAATGGATTTGGCAAGAGAAGGAAAAATTAAAAAAAAACCTTCTAGATTTGCTAAGGAAAAAGATAGAAATAGAAAAGCTTAAAACTAAATCACAGTATGTTTTGTCTATTGACGTCGAAAAACTTCGCTGCACAAGGCAGCTTATCCGTTGTAGATGTACTTCATCATCAGCTCACTGAGAGCTTGGAATTGTTCTGCCTTGTTTCGGCAGGCACGAAAGCGCGTGAGCATCTCTCCAGCAAGGGCGAAAAACTCAGGAAGCGTGAAGAGATCATCACCGGTAACATCAGCTTGTCCCGGGGGAGAACCACCCCCAGAAGCGGCTACTCTAGCGTACGAACCTCCCCAACCGGGAGGGAACGCTGGGTTGGTCGATGGAACCGCTCCGCCGCCAGCTGCTGCAGCGGTCGAGCTTGAAGTCTTCGGAGGTTGGCGGGACGCTGGCGCTTTCTTCTTCTTGTCCTGCTCCTCGATGTACTTTTTCCGCGCGGCACAGCCACGGAAATTCGCAAAAAAAAAAAACCATCTCCATTATTTCATTTGGCAAGACGAAGACTTGCCGAATTTTTTGCCAGAATAGAATCTGTTTGTCATAAGACGCATGGAGACTAACGCATAGATTCTCAAATGTGATTGATTAAAACTTCATTGTAAAACAAAATATTGACTTCATTCTGTTTTTTTTGAGTTTATTGACGGCATAAGACTTCAAAAAAGTTTGTATGCAATCTTGTTGTTTACATTTTCGAAATTTATCAACAGAAAAGAAATCCAAGTACAAGTATTTTGAGTATTTTACACCATGATGACATATTTTATTCAAATCATTCATTTCAATGATTTTTTTAAAGAACGATTACAATATTTAAAAAAAGACAGTCTAAATTCATTCAAGAGAAGTTTGTCCACTTTTAAATAAACTTTTAATATTTTCTTAGTTTACCAGTCGAAATCCCAAGTTTTCTCCGGTTCCCGGTGGAACCAAATTCCAAACTTTTTCGCGGGTTTATTTCCCTAGGTAGCCCCATCATGCCTTATATCTGTATATTGTGAGCTTATATCTCAGACAAACAGATGTAAATCTCTGTCCCATCAAAAGCATAATTAAACGGTAATTTTCAGGCAAAGTGAATTTTCACGCTAGACAATTGAAATTTCCAAAACTCCAAATATCATGAACATTTCACGTGGCGTGATTTTTTGTCTTCTAATTTACTTATAAATTTTATATGAAAGATTCAAATTAGTGAATCAATGTTGTTGTTCTGTGTCTGCTCTAACCGAAACCAATAAAAATATTTACGAGTATTTAATAGAAACAATTTTAGAACCATCAACGAATAAACTGAATGATTCCTGTTGAGCTCTCTCAAATTTCCCAAAGCTTTCCACAGAACTCCCTCGCAATGTTTGCACGAGTTTTACCCTGCTCAGCAGCAGAATTTCCACAGAAGTAAACTTTCAGCACCACAGGTTCCACCAAATCTCTCCAGGGTAAGGGGGGTGGCGGCGTGGAAAACCATCGTGTTGAAAACTTTAGTGCTTCGAAAATAGCCACAGGAACCCCCTCCGCCATGGTTGTCGTGTAGTGCCCTCTCTGCATTTCTGCTGATGCTGAGGTTGCTGGTCGTTTTGCAATCTGATGCGCGCTCGAAAGGTAATCTTATCCACGGCTCTGCGTTGTTGATTGAAATTCTGAAGCCCCTGCGGAGGCCGGCAGCAAATTTCGAACCCCGATGGCCACCACCAACGAGCACCGGCGAGAGCTATCCATCATCATCTCTCGGGGGTGCGGTGCCGGATGGCCATGCCACAGACAAGTGAATATGACTTTTTCTTTACAAAAATGTGAAACAAAACTTCACAAGCAGAAAAAAATAGTTTTTTCCAGTTATCTAAGGTTCAATTACGGTTCCAAGCTGGACAAGTTCAGCCATCAACAATCTGTGTTCGTTCAGAGAAGTGGCGAAAGCATATCGCGCTCCCATTTCACGGTAAAGTGAGTTATTCTCGCCAATCGGACGTTCGGTGAAACGCTGAGGTGCAGTTCATCAACTGATTTATCCTTTTCGCTGCGTGTGAGCTGAATTGTGCTGAAGAAGTGTGGGGTGGAGTTCAATGTTCTACGTCAAGTGAAATAGTTTACCAGAATCGTTTACCATGACTTGATTGAGTTGCTTGGGAAGCAGCAACGCAGCAACTGGTTCGAACATGGAATCCAAATTTGCCGCAATGAGTTCACGATAGTTGAATTCAGGGTGGCCACCAGATTTCTTTTATGAAATTCCTAATTTTACTTTCGAGACCAACAGGATTTTTCCGGAAAGTCGCTACCACTCGTTTTTTTTTCAATCCAAAACCAAAAATCCTTAATCATAAGATTTTTTTTTTCTCAGCAAAATAAGCTTTGGCGATGTAAACAGTAATATCAACAATTTTGGCTTATTTTTTAAAGCCCAATAGGCCATCCAACGATAGGTCGCATAATAAATCCGGACATCATTTTAAATTCATTTTACTGTTAAGAAATCTCGATCGTGGATCGAAAAATTACGATTGTAATTTGTAATACCATTATTTTGAATATTTTTTATTTAAATGGAATATAAAAAAATCAAGTTCATTTTTTCACTGTGAAAAAGTTACAAAATAAAAAAATCATAGGCCGATGCAAATATTTAAAAAAGTTTTTGTCCCTCGGCCCTGGCCGTGGTCAAGGGGAGAGGGGGCAAAAAAAAAAATATATAAATTTAAATAACAAGGCATAGTCTTCACATTTAAATGAAAAAAGTGTTTTAAAATGCATTGTACACTAGTTCAGTTGTTTTGCAATCATTAGTTTTCAAAAAATCTAAGATCTAACAAAACATAAATTGTAGCGAAAAAAAGAGCTTGCATCGAAACTTTTCAAAAAATATTAAAATGTTTAATAAACCCAAACATACTAAAAATGATTTTAAACGCAGGAGAATGTATTTTAATTTGATTTCAGCTGGTTGCACTTGAATGTTCATTGAAATTTTGAAGTTTATTGTAAAATTTTTTTTGCCCCCCGATTTTTCGGGCCAATTTTGAAGAGGGGGTGGCAAAAACTTTTAAAAATATTTGTAACAGCCTTAATCGAATTAAAAAACTTGAAAAATTTCAAAATTTTCACAAAAAAAATTAAAAATTTAATAAAAGATCAAAAATTTCAAAAATTTCAAATTTTTTTAAAATTAAAAAAAAAAATGGATAATCAAATCACGAAAAAACAAACAAAATCGTTGATCAATTTTTTTATTGTTGAGCTGAAGTCATTTAATTTTTTTTAATCCAAGATGGCGGCCAATATGGCGGTGACGAAATATTGAAAAATGCATTTCATTATTCAATAGGCAATACACTATTAAAATTTGATTAAAATGGGGTCGCAGAACTTAAATTTGAAGTTTTAAACAAGAAAAAGAACAACACGAAACAAAAATTTGGTTCGTGATTCGATTATCCAAAGTGTTTTTTTTTTATTTTTCGATTACCGTCATCAGGGGTGACATTGGGTCTGGGGGGTGAGATTGGGTCATACAAAAACGCTGAAATTTGTATGACCCAATCTCACCCCCTAGACCCAATGTCATCCCTGATGACGGTATCCAAAGTGTTGATTTTGTGATTTTTTTAAATTTTTTGAATTTCTTGAAATTTTTGAACTGTTTAAATTTTTTGAATCACTGAAAAAAAAAAATTGAATCATTTATATTTTTAAAGTTTTTTAAATTTTTTGAAATTTATAAATTTTTTTTTTTTAAATCATTGAAATTTTTTGATTTTTTGTAATTTTTGTAATTTTTTAAATTTTTGAAATTTTTTAAATCTCGATCGTGAGTCGAGAAATTACGAACGAAATATTACGATCGAATGCAATAATCACCACGTTGCATTTCAAATGAATTAAATGGAAGCCTTTTTGAACGAAATTGTTTCTGTTCTTTACTAATTACATTACGGAAATGACCAAAAAATAGCTGAAAACCAACTCATAGATGCATTTGATCAGTCTTAAAGTTTGAAAAAATTACGTATTTTTTTTTAGAATAAACAATTTTTCACATTTGGCCTGCAAGCTCATGTGTGCTTTAAAAATAGCCCGTCTTTCCGAAATTTTGGGCACCCCAGTTTTTAAACTTTGTTTTCTGACTACCCTATCAAAAGTTATAGCACTTAAGTGTCATTTATACACTTTTTGGAGGCCGGATTTCAGATATTGCGATAGAAATATTGTCTGAATCTTCCATGTGAACTATCGTTGGATAGGTTTTTTATCAGACCTTGCCGATGAGCCAGAAATATTGAAGGTCTGCGAACCCTATCAAATGAAATGAGTAAACACTAAAGTTCTCATCTCTATTGATAGGGTTGACAGATTTGCAATCTTTCGGGCTCATTGAAAAGGAATTTAAATCAAGAAAAACAATTTATATTGGTCAATTTGGATTTGTAAACAAGCAGTCCATTATGCTCACGTCAGCGAATGTTTACATTAAATTTTAACATCAGCAGGAAACTTTCCGAGAAAAAAGTGTCCACGTGGTTTATGGATGACCCGGAAAACTGGAACAAACCCAATCGCTTTTAAATTTTAGAGGGTTTCGGGGGCTCAAATGGAACCGAATAAATTTGAATAAATCTAGTTCAGAGTATACATCAATTACAATTTTGGCTATTTTTGATACTATTTTTCATAATTCAATGTAAATTCATCCAAATAACTGATCCGTTTCTCACTTTCCCATAAACGAAAGTTATGCAAATTATCTATTCCTGGCACGAACGCAGTTCGGTGGCCTCAATAATGACCCTCCTAGTCGCAGCTCGTTCTACATACTCTCGTGGCAGTGTTAGCGTCGTATGGTGCTGTACAATGATATGATACGCCGAGAATTGTCTGAATTGCTAGAGCTGTGACTCTTATCAGCGGCGCGCAACACACACCCACCACAGTTTTATGATTTTACTCTGCCAGCCAGCATCCTCTCTCTTTCACTAAACAGTACGTTTTCTCTACTCGCTTGCAGCATGTCCCGCGTCAAGGTCCTGTACGACTTCCAGGGCGAACCCAACTCGGCCGAGCTGACGATCACCGTCGATGACGTCCTGACCGTGACCAACACCGAGGTCGGCGAAGGCTGGTGGGAGGGCACAAATGCACGCGGCCAGCGCGGACTCTTCCCGGCGGCGTACGTCGAGGTGATGCCGATGGCGCCACCACCGGCGGCCGGTCCTCCGAAGATGCCACCACCTCCGTTGAAGGCGTCCGTTCCGGTGGTTCAGCAGCAGCAGCCGGCGCAAGCACCCAGGTATGACCAGACGGCGGACGATTGGGGGGAACAGCAGGACGGGGAGTGGGACGACGATTGGGACGATGACCAGGACACGTACTCGGAGATTGGTCCGGCCAGTGGCGGCGGCCACCAGGGTCAGGCTAGTAATAATCAGAACGGGAATTTCCAAAGCAGTAACTACTACGCGAACGCGAACCTGCCGGCGGTGCCGGTGCCGAACGACGGGGACGGGATTTCGCTGGCGTCGACGGCCGTTGGTGGGACGAGGCGGGCGACGTCTTCGTCGAAGATATTCTCGTCGAAGGCGGCGGACGCGTATTTGATGGGGCTGAGTGTGCCAGCGGTGTCGGAGTCGGATCGGGTTCAAATTCTGCAGACGGACGCGGGGATCGTGTGGAAGCCGATGCGGGACGGGTACACCGTGACGGTGGACTCGCCCAAGAAGGAGAA
This sequence comes from Culex quinquefasciatus, assembly GCF_015732765.1. NCBI lineage: Eukaryota > Metazoa > Arthropoda > Insecta > Diptera > Culicidae > Culex > Culex quinquefasciatus. The sequence goes on from NC_051862.1 coordinate 10,699,182, forward strand.
GAAGTTCAACGGGTTGAAGAGCTTCATCGCGTACCAGCTGACGCCGTCGTTTAATGGGATTGCCGTGTCTCGGCGGTACAAACACTTTGACTGGCTGCACGAGCAACTGGTGAAGAAGTTTTGTCTCATTCCGGTTCCGCCGTTGCCGGACAAGCAGATCTCCGGACGGTACGACGAAGAGTTTGTCGAGCATCGCCGCGTTCAGCTGCAGGAGTTTGTGGACTGGATGTGCCGCCACCCGGTGTTGTCCACGTGTGGCGTCTGGATGCATTTCCTGACCTGCACCGACGAGAAAAAGTGGAAAACCGGCAAGCGCACGGCGGAGAAAGACCCCCTCGTCGGAACGACCTTCTGCGCGGCAATCTTCCCGCCGGACAAAACGCTGCTCACCTCCCAGGTGGAACCCCAGATCGACACTTGCACCCAGTTCGTGCCTCAAATGACTGGTGGCGTCAAAACCCTGGTCCAGATCTGCGCCGACGAGACGAAGAAGTTCCAAACCCAATGGCGGCAGGACTACCAACGCATCGGCGAAGGCTTCTCCGAGCTGGCCCGCGCCCTCGAGATCGACGAACGACGCCAAACAACCCAGCTCAGCTTGTCCAACTCGGTCGGTCACGCCGCCGGCATCTTCATCGCCATCGGCCAGCTCTTCGCCGACCAGCCCAAACACGATTTCATCCCCCTGGGCGATCGCCTGCACATCTACCGGGGCCTTCTGGGCGGCTATCCGGACGCGCTCGCCGAGTACCGGAACGGCGTCCAGAAGCGGAAAGACTGCGAGAAGTTGACCGCAGAGCAAAAGATGGAAAACAGCCAGCTGGCGGAGGTCAACCGGCGCGTGGACGTGATGTCGTACGCGATGCTGGCGGAGATGGCGCATTTCAGGGCCGAGCGGGACACGCACCTGAAGGACACGATGCGGAACTTTATCGGGGCGCAGATCGAGTTCTACAAGAACATTGTGCGGCGGCTCGAGCAAGCGCAGGGGCACTTTTGAGGGGACTAGAGATGGGGAGCGATGGGGAGTTGGATGCCTTATGTATAAAATTAAGATTTGAAAAGGAAAAGGAAGACTCGGAATTTGACTCACAAGCTTTTGTTTAGGTGTACATTTTTTTTGGACTGAAAGCTTGTTGCTTTTGCGTTTAAAATAATTGGTAAACATTTTGTTGTGTAAAATGTGAATTCGTTGTATCGATTGTGGTTTGCTCTTTGCGAAAACCTCTTAGATTTCTTAAAACGATAGCAAAAATATTGAATAAATACATTAAACTTCAAAACATGCTTTTAGTTTTAAAATTTAAAATCGATTTGATATTTTTGCAACGGTTGGTGAGGGCTAACCACGGTTGATCCCACCAAACACGAACACACAATTCCAATCAAAACACAACATGAACCACATGTTCCACCATCAGAGTGGAAAAATAACTTCAAAAACCCGACAACATCACCACCGGAATTCGTTAGCAAAACTCGCAGGCTGGAAAATTCCTGCGTATTTTTTTATTTTCAAATGCAACTAGTAATAGCAAGAAAAAAAAAAAACAAATGGAACGATTCCACTCTTTCCCCCGGGCCACAAAAGCAAAAACGACCTATTAGTTAAGCTCAAACAAATTCCAAACACGACGACCCCGTTGCACACAATTGATCAAATCAATTACAGCTTAGTGCAACCGTACAAGTGGAGCTTAATTTTTAATCATACACAAATAAATACATTCGAGAACAATCACGCTGGATAATATTGAAAAACTATGTAACAATTAGCTGGGCACGCTGTAAAAAGTGTTGTTGTTTTTTTCAGGCAAGTAAAAAAAAACAAACTTTGTATAATCACGCTCGCATGGCGCACCGCAAAACACTGTGTAAACGTAAACGTAACACATTCATTGTTTAGTGTGGATGCAAAATTTCAAATTATTATTATACTAATAACGTTTTCCCGGTTAGGCAACCCGTTGGGGCACATTAAACATTGATAACCAAAATGACCGCGCGAGAGAGGGAGAGCAAAATGAAGGGGGGAAAAGTCGACTAGTGTTTATATATATATGCTGAATGCGAGAAATTAAACGGGAAAAGTATTAAAAATATATATTTATGGTAACTGTTATAGCGTGTAGCGCACGAGAGAGCGAATAAAGTCGATGCAAGAACACACATTTAATCGTAAAAAAATAGAAACAAACACAAACACAAACTTTTCTATAGCTTGTATTCAAAGAGAAGAGATCAACTGGGATAATTTATATGATAAAGCAACGTAAATAAACTGTAATGTCTCATTCATAACACAAATTGTTTTCATTTCTAAGGCTGCCGAAAAAAATGCTATAATCTTGCAAAATGAGTGCTTCCCTGTATCGATCTTTAGAAAACCTCTTCGTACTAATTCTACAGTTCCATTGATTGCGTTATCTAACTGGATGATTTTCTCTTTTTGCTTTGTCGTTTCCCGGGCAGACGGTAATAACAAAATTAATAATATTTCAATAACAAATCCTGTTAAAATAACAAAAAGAGTTACAGTCGACTCTCTGGTTGTCAATATCCAAGGGACCGTCGAGGAAGAGAAGCATCAGTTTACAGAACGATGCAAAATGATGACTCGATTGAAATTTATTTTTTCTTGATAACCAGCTATAGGAGAGAATCATGGCAACGTCCAGCAAACAAAAACAAACAAATGTCAAACACCCTTCAAAGCTTCGTTTCTCTACGAAAAATGTCTATGCATGCCATGAGAAAGTGTAATTATTGACAACCGCAATGATTTTCTAAAGCAAAAAGAATCCAAGGGACCGTCGAGGAAGAGATCCTTCAAGCAAAAGAAAATATTGAGGAATGAAGAGAATCAAAGTATGCAGTTTAAAGGGACTGAAGAATTCATCGGTACATGGAGCAATATTGATATCGAGAAGATCGACAGCCAGAGAGTCGACTGTATTATTTTATCCTGAACTTCAACTTCAATAAGAAAAAATAATAACAGTTTCTGATTAAATAACAAGATTGGTATTGAAGTGATATTCGCAATTTTCAATGTAAGAACGGGCCTTGACCGATCTTATGCACCAGGTTCCCGACGAACACGCACTGCCCTTACACCTACATCTCACCCTTGCTCTGAGTCAGTACGAGCAACACGCTAGAACACGCTTTGAGTGTTCGTGCCAGACATGCACACCTTCTTTTCCGGTTACGCATTTTAACTCGGCCGGGGGTGGTACATTAAGTAGGGTTTGATGTAAGTATAAACGCCTTACCATTTATAGTGTGCCTATCAACTTTCATTAAAGCAAAAACTGTTTTATTTTTATTTTGAATTCAAAAACTTATTGTTATTTACTGTGTATTGTTTTCTCCTGAAATCTTCCCTATTGTTGAGTCGTGTTTATCTGTTGCTATTTCTTTTGTCACGGTGTTTTGTTACAATATTTGGGTCCTAAGCATTTTAAAAAAGTTTTTCAAAAGTACAACAGTAATATTTGTGTTAATCCTTTAATCATTCCATAAATTGAGTAAGGGCTCGAACCTCACTTGCTTAAGAAAAAGGGGAAGTTTCAAAACAATGGACAGTGAAGGAAATATACTATGTAAAGAATCAATAATAAAAGAAAGATAGTAATTTATGAAGTAGATAAAGAAATTACCAATAGGGAGCGGTCGTGGCTGAATGGTTACGATGTTCGCTTTATAAGCGAATGGTTCTGGGTTCGATACCCATCTGCTCCCAACGAGTTCTGGACTCATTAAATTTGGAATTGATGAAAAAACTTCAAGCTCACGGCGGGGTTCGATCCCCTGTCCTTAGGATTGGTAAGCAAAATGCTTTCCACTTAACCGTGGAGCATTGGTAGCTTGAGGAGGAATCAGACTGCTATAGTTGAATCCAAGAATCGCATTGAATGCAAGTTTGAACATCAGAACTCAAACAAGATTGCATGCAAGATTTGCAAGCGCAGTTGAAATTGAATCTAAAAATATACGCCTGGACGACTGATAGAATTCATCCAATAAGAGATGAGAAGAATTGAAAGCATTCCCATTAGAAATGAGAACACACGAAGAATTCGAACAACAATGCAAGCGGTCGTTACCATTCGCCTAGGGTGGCTCCTCAGACCATTCACCTTCCCAAAAACCGTCCAACTCCAAGCGAAACTTACTTGAGGATACCGTGGAGATTTTCCCTTAATACTCTTAAAAAAGTGGAGCATCAACACTTCCCGTCTTCCAATTCCCTTTCCTTGTCCCTGGTGCGCGGTGGAGATGGGAGCGGCCGGCAATGGACGGCTGCCATGGTGGTGAGAATCTGGTTCAGGTGGAATTGGTTCTATTCCCAATTATCGATTCCTAGGCAACTTGGGCTTAGACAATCATCACATCACATGGCGAAAATCCAGTCTGCAATCCGCTAAAATCACCGTCTCCTAGCGAAGCGAAGCGAAGCGAAGCGAAGTAGATAAAGAAATTACCAATACTTAATAAATTGAGGTAACGAACAAGCTTAGATTGTATTGAGGGCAACTTACAGGGAAGATGAGAAATTATTCAAATAGATAAATAAAGAAAGGCACAAAATTGACATCGCTGCCATATTAAGGGAAAGAAGACAGTTTGTTACAGCAGCATCAATTGGTAAAATAGAGTGAAAAAGCGTTGAGAAATAAGAGAATCAAATAAGTAAAATCGAAATCAAATGGAGGATAGTAAACAGAAGCCGTATTAGAAAATCAGTATCGCGCCCCTTTCTTCTATCTGTCTCTACTCTGACCCTCGCTGGTCAAAGGTTTACGAGTCGTTTCCACAGGCCACCAGCTAGGTTACACCTTGTCATCATGATGACTAAACCAAGCCAACGTGGAGGTAAGAAAATAGGACACTTGCAAGGAACCAGAGCCATGCTGTTTTGTCCAAACAGCACTACGGATGTAGTTGGGCTCCATCCGGGATGTTCCTCGCCTGGGTGTCAACCGACGAGTATCATCAGTATCATGCACCCTTGACCTGCAGGTAAGGAGTTCAAGGATGCCATCAAATTTACATTGGAAGGTCAGCTTCCAGTTTTTCTCTCCCCTTTTAGTTCGTGTGATCACTCACTGCAGAATTACTGCAGAATTCTGTACGAGTCGTGCGAAAACTTGAAGACAACGATCTCGATGGGTCGACACGCTCATAGGAACCCGAATCTTTCAAAACTTCTTCACTTTCAACGCAGCCTCGATCGCATCACCCTCGCATTCAAAGTCGTATCTATTATATTAGTTTGATGCTCGATTAAAGCTCCAAAAATACTATTTAGGCTATAAACTTACCAGCAACAGTACCGCCTCGAGTAAGCACGCAAATGTATGTTACTTACTGGCCAAAAAGATCAAATTTAATGCACTTTTGATCATAATTTCTATTTTGCGAGACCATTTCTCATGATTTTGTTGACACACACGCGAGAAACCCTCAAACGCTTAATGAATATCGCCAAAATTAACTTTTCACTTTCGCTTACTTTTTCGAGGCGCTTTCGATACAAAACTGCCCCCAACTTTCGGCAACATGTTCTTTTGCACATTAGTTAGTCACTCGCTTGAAAAATAATCCAGAAACATGTAAATGATTAGCAAGCGCCATCAAAAAAACAAACGCGCAAGGTCTTTTGATGTTTGACTTTTGACTACCCATTCTAATCGAAGGCTGAAGAAAACCGAGCGAGAAGCGATGGCAAATAAAGAACAAAGGGTGGCTACCAACACCACCTGCAGCGCCTGTTGGAGCCAGTGATGCCAGGAAATTTTTTCTATACTTTTCGTGAGTGTTCGCTTAAAATTTCATCAATTTTGGCAGCACTAAGCAGACCCAAAAGAGCGCTGGAAGTAAAAAAAGTAAGCTGAAAATATAAAAATGGGCGTTGCCCAATGCATTCTCGTTTGATTAGAATACATTTTGGAAATATTTTTTTCAATTGCTTGTAAAAGGAATAGAATAACTTTTAGGAAAAGTGAAAATAAACAGAAATGTTCACAAAAAGTTGCTCTACTCGTTGGTGTACTTGGTTTTAGTAAATTTCAAGGAACACTACAGATTATCCAGCATCATTCTAACACGACCGCTTATTAGGCTGAAAAAAGGTATAGCTTCAAATATTAAATGATTTTTTTATTAAAAGAGTGAATAAAGGTGTAATAAATTAATCTTTATTGTGTAACTAATAGCAACGATAATTAACCCTCATTGTGTCCATCTTTCGCAACTGAAACGTAATTAGCACTAATCAGGACTACGACTGATAAAAAAAAAACTTTCGCGTCAAAAAGGGTCACCATAATTGGCAAACTTTTACAATTACTTTCGCGCACGTTCTCCGCCAACATCCGGACAACCGATTCAAATCACCTCACTGTGTTCGTTAATTAGACCTCGTTTGTGGTCGCAATTTCGTTGAACGGGTACACCTTGGTCGTGGGACAGAACAAATCGCCAAAAACTCCACTGCAAAAAAAAAGATGAGAAAAAGAAATTTAAATTACAAAAAAAAAAATCGAATTCCCTCCCCCTGGCAAAAAAAAAACTTTTGATTGACTTACGCCTGCACGTCGCTAAGGTAGCCCATCCGGAACGTGGGCGGCCAATCGGCGGCGGCCCGGAACGAGAAGCACTCCGGTCGCTTTGCGGTGGCCCGGAACTCGTTCCGGAAGGCACTGTTGTAAAAGTACGGACACAGCCCGTGGTTGCCCTTCGGGAAGGGTCCGGCCGCCAGCTGGCTGCGGCCACAGTTGCCCATCATCCAGTTCTGGTGGCAGTCGCGTCGGAACGTGCCGAATTCGGCACTCGTGTGGATGCACTGGACGTTGCGGGCCGCCAGGCGGGGGTTCAGCACCGAGAACGTTCCGTCCGAGTCGAAGCCGGGCCCGGCGGGTTCGCACACTGTGGGTTTTGGAATAGGAATTAACGATTGTTTAATATTTTTTCGTTTTTCGAGTGATTTTATAGCCTTTCCTTAGTAAGGTGAGGAAGGCAAATACCGGTGCACTTAATCAAAATTTCACAAAAAAAAATTTCAATTCCACATTAAATTTTTCATCAAAAGGAGATTTTTGAAAACATAGAATTTCATCCTTGTTTCGAAACTATTCACGAAAAAAATTTTTTGCTCAAAAAACAAAAAAGAAATAAGTTGGACAAAGACTTTAAAAAAGGATAACAATATTATAAAAATAAATAAGAACAAAGTTTAACAAAATCGCTTTATTTAGGAAAAACTGAATCAAAGATTCGGAATTATTTATCCTTATTTGTTAAGAAAACTTCGACTGAAGCACAGCTTTTCGATAACAAACAAATACTTAGGGGATTCGTCACTAGCAGAAGGTTCAGGGATCAAATCCCGGTCGGTACCTTTTACTTTTGGGGCAAGAACTGTCAATGATGGTGCTGAATTCAGGGTCCAGAAGTTGTAAATTGAAATGAAAAAAATAATCACTATATGAGAATGCATCTACAAACATTACAAAGAAAACCATTTTTGATAGAAAAATCCTGAATCAAGATTGGAATGTTTTTCTAAGGCAAACATGGCCGCCAAATGGCCGATCGGTAATGATGCCTTTCAGAGCCTTAAACATAGAAATTTGAACTTTGAATATCAACAAAAACGTATGGCAAAAATCGAACAAATGTATGAAAAATCCAATTTTCTTACGATTTTGTCTGCAGAGTGCGCTGCTTCCATCCAAATAGGGTACGTTATCCATTAGTGGACCCTCTGAAGGGTTTTTGATGAAAAATTCAATAAAATCACAATTTCAAGCGTGTTGTTGCCTACAAATCTTTTATTTGGCATGTTCAGCATCATTTAAATCCATGTTGACTGATATTGAATTGTCCTTTGTACCAAAATAAGTGTTTTGAGTTTGACATCTGAAATCAGCCATGGCCACTAGCATTTTCACAACAAAACTGCATTTATATTTTATGATTGAGATAACTATTAAATCACTTTTTGACTTATCATTTAACTTCAGCAAGTCGAAATAATGCAAGTTTAAGGAACTTTAATAAAATAAAGCGAAGAACTGATCATTTTCGAGCAAAAATTAGGGGGGTCCAATATAGGACCACGAAAACCCAAACTTTTCCAAAAGTGGACCCCTGTTATGATACCTTAAAAAATGAAGAAAACTGTGTATTTAAGCAAAAGTTTTTCTTAAACATACAATAAATGCTTGTTGTTATCAACCTAAACGCATATTTTTTCAATTATGAGTATTAATATAGCTGTTTCATGTTAAAAGTACCAAAAATGCTAAAGCCGTAAAAAAATATAATTGATGAAAACTATAGTAAATTGTACTTAACTGAAGCATCATAATTGCAGTTTGAAATTATATTTTATAATAATAAATCAAGAACAACACATGCGTGGTTTATGAGCAACTGTAAACAAATCTATTGTTTAGTTTCGGTCAAACATTTATGTAATTAATATGAAAAAATGTGCACCAAAATTACTTTTTTTTATTATTTTATGTTTACAGTGATTTTTGAAACGTTTTCTCTGATCTTTTTCGGAAATAAATGTTTTTAAATGTCTGTTAGGTTTTTTGTTGTTTAAAGCCAAATTTGTTAACAAAACATATTTGTTTATGATGAAAAGTGAGCAAAATCCATCTTTTATTCATTATAACTATCATTATACCTACACCATGCATCAAAACATCAAATATCGGTTAAATTTGATATAAAAATAACAGTTTGCCAATAGTGGACCCGGGTCCACAATCAGATTATGGACCCGGGTCCACTATAGGAAAAGGGGGTCCAAACAGGCAAAAAAAACTTTTTTTTTTCAAATGGCTATTTTTCTGCTCAAAAAAAATAAACTGATAAAACAAATAGTCAAAATTGTTCAAAAGACTTCAATTTTCATTGTTTTGTACAAAGGGTTATGAAAAAGTGCTTAAAATATTGAAAATTTGTGAAAAATGAGCAATTCTCTGAGTTTTCGGTCATTCGATTTTTTTTGTATTTTTTAATCCGGCTGAAACTTTTTTGGTGCCTTCGGTATGCCCAAAGAAGCCAATTTGCATCATTAGTTTGTCCATATAATTTTCCATACAAATTTGGCAGCTGTCCATACAAAAATGATATGTGAAAATTCAAAAATCTGTATCTTTTGAAGGAATTTTTTGATCGAGTTGGTGTCTTCGACAAAGTTGTAGGTATGGATATGGACTACACTGAAAAAAAATGATACACGGTAAAAACAATTTTGGTGATTTTTTATTTAACTTTTTGTCACTAAAACTTGATTTGCAAAAAAACACTATTTTTATTTTTTTTTATTTTTTGATATGTTTTAGAGGACATAAAATGCCAACTTTTCAGAAATTTCCGGAATGGGCAAAAAATCTTTGACCGAGTTATGATTTTTTGAATCAATACTGATTTTTTCAAAAAATCGAAATATCGGTCGCAAAAATTTTTCAACTTAATTTTTCGATGTAAAATCGAATTTGCAATCAATTTTTGATAAAGTGCACCGTTTTCAAGATATAGCCATTTTTAGGTAACTTTTTTGAAAATAGTCGCAGTTTTCCATTTTTTAAAATTAGTGCCCATGTTTGCCCACCTTTGAAAAAAATATTTTTGAAAAGCTGAGAAAATTCTCTATATTTAGCTTTATTGAACTTTGTTGATGCGACCCATAGTTGCTGAGATATTGCTATGCAAAGGCTAAAAAACAGGAAAATTGATGTTTTCTAAGTCTCAACCAAACAACCCACCATTTTCTAATGTCGATATCTCAGCAACTATAGGTCCGATTTACAATGTTAAAACATGAAACATTCGTGAAATTTTCAGATCTTTTCGAAAAAAAATATTTTCAAAAATTCAAAATCAAGACTAACATTTTAAACGGGCCAAACATTCAATATTACGCCCATTTGAAATGTTAGTCTTGATTTTAAATTTTTGAAAATATTTTTTTTCGAAGAGATCGGAAAATTTTACGAATGTTTTATGTTTTAACATTGTAAATCGGACCTATAGTTGCTGAGATATCGACAATAGAAAATGTTGGGTTGTTTGGGTGAGACTTAGAAAACATCAATTTTCCTGTTTTTTAGCCTTTGCATAGCATTTATCTCAGCAACTATGGATCGCATCAACAAAGTTCAATAAAGCCAAATATAGAGAATTTTCTCAGCTTTTCAAAAATATGTTTTTCAAAGGTGGGCAAACATGGGCACTAATTTTAAAAAATGAAAAACTGCGACAATTTTCAAAAAAGTTACCTAAAAATGGCTATAACTTGAAAACGGTGCACTTTATCAAAAATTCACTAAAGTACTTTTTGATTGCAAATTCGATTTTACATCGAAAAATGAAGTTGAAAAATTTTTGCGACCGATATTTCGATTTTTTGAAAAAATCAGTATTGATTCAAAAAATCATAACTCGGTCAAAGATTTTTTTCCCATTCTGGAAATTTCTGAAAAGTTGTCATTTTATGTCCTCTAAAACATATCAAAAAATAAAAAAAATTAAAAATAGTGTTTTTTTGCAAATCAAGTTTTAGTGACAAAAAGTTCAATAAAAAATCACCAAATTTTTTTTACCATGTAGCATTTTTTTTCAGTGTAGTCCATATCCATACCTACAACTTTGCCGAAGACACCAACTCGATCAAAAAATTCCTTCAAAAGATACATATTTTTGAATTTTCACATATCATTTTTGTATGACCAGCTGCCAAATTTGTATGGAAAATTATATGAACAAACTAATGATGCAAAATGGCTTCTTTGGGCATACCGAAGGCACCAAAAAAGTTTCAGCCGGATTAAAAAATACAAAAATTAAAATTAAAGAAAAAAGACCGATTCCGTAGAGAACTGCTCAAATGTGCTTCGGCTCTACTAGGGGGTCCACTAATGGTTAAAATACCCTACACTCAAAAGTGAAATTTTTATTTGAAATTGAATGCTCTACAACTTTGTCGAACTGTGCAGCTGTAAAACTAGATCTAGAAAAGTTATTAGCGATTTAAAAAATCCTTTTTGTATGAAAAACACGGCGTGTTTTCTAGAACAAACATTTCAAGAAAAAATAGTCATCATTACTGTCAAATGTGTCTTATAGGAAATTTTCTCAGCTTTTCAATGCTTCTAAGAGCGGGAAATTTCTGAGATATCTATTTTTTAAGTTTTTTGTTCTAAATTCCTTTATTATTTATTGTAAACTTTGTAATAACTATTCTGGGAACTTGTCAAATGATGTTTTTCATGTGTCATTTACTGATCAAAATGTGCAAAATAAGGCAAGAAACAACTTTGCAGAAGGTTGCAAATCGCTAAATATTTTTAAAATTAAGTTTAACCGAGTTTTTGAATATATGAGATTTATTCAGGTATGAAAATCATAAAACAGTATTAAAAAATATTTTTTTACAATAATTAAAAGATAATAACATAATTTTTGTGTACGAATATCACGTTTCTGCTCGGATTTAGCTTGAAATAAGCTAATTAAACCGATTTTTTTGTTGCAAGTTTGAGATTAGTAAGGATATCACTAGATTTTTATGAAAAAAAAATCATATTTCCTTAACCAAACATTAATCAATTGCATCGATACAAAATATGTTATATACTCAAAATTGAACTAAAAATTACTGTGGCGAGCTTCAGGAGAAAAACTTTTCATGAGTATGATATGATTTTTATAATTTTTATGTTGTATGAAATAATCAAGGAATCAGCAATATTATAGAAGTCTTATCTCAGCTTTTTAAAACGTTTTAAAAATACTTTGATTTTTGTTGGAATGGAAGCCTCTGTTTGATTTTTTCTGCTAAATAATATTTCATTTTTGTTTAAACCAAAAAATGTATGTGGCAGTTTTTTCAACATTCAGAGTTAAAACACACAAATTTTACTCCTACATTTAAATGCATTTTCAACAGTAAAACTTTTTTTCGTTATTTCATACACATGAGAATATGACTTTTGAACCTTGCAACAGTAATTTGTAGAACATATTTGATTTTAAATCATCTTTTGGATCCATGTTCCCGGTTCATGTATGCTTTAAGAAGTATCATATTTATTCATAAAAATCTATTAATAAACTTAACAATCTCAAACCTGCAAAAAATCGATTGTATCAGCTCAATAAGAGTACACAAAAATTGTGTATTTATCTTTTAAATCTTGTAAATAATATTTTTAAGAAGGTTTTATGATTTTCATTTTTGAATAAATCCCATATATTCAAAAAATCGATTAAAATTAATTTAAAAAAAATGTTTAGCGATTTGCAACCTTCTCCAAAGATGCTTCTTGTCTTATTTTGCACATTTTGATGGGTAAATGACACATGAAAAACATAATTTGACAAGTTTCCAGAAAAGTTATTATAAAGTTTACAATAAATTATAAGGGAATTTAGAACAAAAAACTTAAAAAAATAGATATCTCAGAAATTTCCCGATGAAACATTTCGCTCTTAGAAGCATTGGAAAGCTGAGAAAAGCTGTCCTATAAGACACATTTGACAGTAGCGATGACTATTTTTTCTCCTTAAGGTTGCCCAGAAAACACGCCGTGTAAAAATGATGAATGAAATTTTTCATTAATTTTATGCTTGGGTATTAATGGGTTATTCTCACCAATTTCTCTCAAAATTGGCAAAGATGATTTAAATCACCCAAAAATCTTTTTATTTTTTTTCTGTGCATTCTAATGCGCAGTCATTTTAGTAATTTTTTGTGATGCAAAATCATTAAAATATTGAAGTTATCAAAACGTTACATCTTCAAGTTACTCACCATCCAGTCTTCCCAGCTTCCCCAGCCCAAACCGTCTTCCAGCTTCGATGGCCGCCTGCGCTCCAAAGCTAAACCCGAACATGTGCCCACTGGCCGGATCAAATCCGCGCCCTTCCAGCTCCCGCAGCTTCCACGTCAGAGTGTCCACCACGCGGTAAAAGTGTGGCACCAACCCACCGAAGTAGTCCTCCGTCACGGCGTACTTGCTAAAGTCCATACAGATGACACATCCCCCGCGGTACTCGGTCAGGTTGGACAGCGTGTCCGGAATCCACTCCGTTCGGTTGCAACCCTCCTTCCAGCCGTGGACCACGATCGAGAATTTATCCTTGTCCGTACAGCCATCACCTTCCACGAAGAAAATGTGCTCGTCTGGAGATGCCGTAACTCTGTCAAAATTTGAAGGAAAAAACACACACAATTTTTCACTTCACGCAACTTGAACTTTAAAAAGTAGCACAAACCGTTCACTGGAAGCAACGTGGACCGCGGCCAAAAGTCCAAAAAGGGCGCCAATTTGCACCACCCGTCTAACGAAGAACTGTCCCATATCTACTGCTCGGAATATGACCGTGTCGGATGACCAACTGCGCGACTATCAGCTGGCGAGTGGCCACCGCAGGCATCTTTATACGACTCGGATGCCGGTAGAACGTTCCGGTGGTTGAAACGCGCGTTAAGGGGTTACGAATTGCTTGTTCAAATTTTATTTATTTAACTCGTTGTATGAACTTCTTTTATTCCATTTAATTTTTCTATATATCTTTTATCATATTGTTTACGATTTTCTAACTTCATTGCCGATTCTGTTGACGTAACCCCGTCCCAAACTCAGCACTTGACCCATTTCTGGCTATTTTTGGGACCTTGGCAGCTTATCTGATTTTATCACAACTGTGACTTTATGAGCTTAGCATAAATCTGGACCTGCTGGTGCTGCTGGCTCCAACAACATCATGCATGCAGCAGGTTCCCAGGGAGGCTGCCGAGATAAGAGCATCGTGAGATGATACACCCGCGTGAGATATGAGTTAATTCTGGAGGTGCGTGCTTTGGGCCACCAGCTGTTGTAGTGGAAACTATAGGCTTCGCGCGCTCGTGGCTCATAAATAGTAGTGTTTTATGACCACCAAACCAGACACCCATACGGGATTGACGTCGCATGGCCTGGCTGGAGACACTCCACTGGGTGATTTTTATTTAGAACGAGGTGTTTTACCAGCCTGAATGATAATTTATAATTTTAAAATATTCTATCAGTATGTATAACGTTAAAAAAAAAAAACTTTTGTTGACATGCAATACGGCTTGTGATAATATAAAAAGAACAGTTTTAATAATTAAAGTGATTTAAAAGTTACACAATATATTTTGCCATAACAAGTATCAACAGAATACAAAAATTTAACTTTTTTTTGTTTTGGAATTTAAAATTAAACACAAATAAATTAATTTTTGAGACCATTAATTCTTTTTGCACATTACTGAGGGAAGGCTATAAAATCTCTCGAAAAATGAACTTTTCAGTTATACCTCCTAGACCTACCTTCATTTGTACATATCGACTCAGAATCACCAGCTGAGCAAATGTCTGTGTGTTTGGCTGTATGTAGACATGTGTACCGAACCAATGTCACTGGAATATCTTGTCACTGGCTGAGCCGATTTTGACCGTATTGGCCTCATTCGATTCGTCTTGGGGTCCCATAAGTCCCTATTGAAATTTATAAGATTTAGAAAAGCACATCAAAAGTTATGCTTAAAAAACTGCTGCATATAAATTTCATAGTTGAGCAGTTCTCTACGAAATCATTTTTTTTTGAATTTTAATTTTTATATTTTTTTAATCAGGCTGAACAATATTTTCAAAGATTTTGAATCAATACAAAAATATCAAAAGGACGTAATATTGAATGTTTGGTCTTTTTGAAATGTTAGTCTTGATTTAAAATTTATGAAAATATTTTTTTCGAAAGATCGGAAAATTTCACGAATGTTTAATGTTTTAACATTGTAAATCGGACCATTAGTTGCTGAGATATTGACATTAGAAAATGGTGGGTTGTTTGGGTGAGACTTAGAAAACATCAATTTTCTTGTTTTAAACCCTTTGCATGGCAATGTCTCAGCAACTAAGGGTCGTATCAACAAAGTCCGGATAAGCAAAATATTGAGAATTTTCTCAGCTTTTTATTATTTTTTTCAAAAGTGGGCAAACATGGGCACTGTTTTTAAAAAAATCAATAAATGTGACTATTTTGAAAAAAGTTACATAAACATGGCTATAACTTGAAAACGGTACACTTTATCAAAATTTCACCAAAGTACTTTTTGATTGCAAATTCAATTTTACA
This sequence comes from Culex quinquefasciatus, assembly GCF_015732765.1. Classification (NCBI taxonomy): domain Eukaryota; kingdom Metazoa; phylum Arthropoda; class Insecta; order Diptera; family Culicidae; genus Culex; species Culex quinquefasciatus. The sequence continues at coordinate 10,714,374 of NC_051862.1, forward strand.
TCGAAAAATGAAATTGAAAAAAATTTGCAACCGATATTTCGATTTTTTGACTAAAATTGTATTGATTCAAAAAATCATAACTCGGTCAAAGATTTTTTGCCCATTCTGGAAATTTCTGAAAAGTTGGCATTTGATGTCCTCTAAAGCATATCAGAAAATAAAATAAAAATTATAAAGATAGTGTTTTTTTGCAGATCAAGTTTTAGTGACAAAAAGTGAAATTAAAAATCACCAAAAATTTTTACCGTGTATCATTTTTGTCAGTGTAGTCCATATCCATTAGGGTGTTTCATCCAAACAAAAAAGTTCTCAGAATCAGGCAAACCGAGTTTCCCATAGTAGAGGATACCCATAGGGACTCTCATGCCAAATATCAGCCCATTTGGTTGAGAATTGGCCTGTCCCCAGCGGTTCAAAGTTTACATGTAAATTACTATGGGATTTTAGTGCTTTTCGTTCAATCGTTCCTACAGGTCTGGAGACAATATGGATTCACTCGGAATAAAGACAGGTGTTTAGAGGATGGTCCAATGAACAAATTACAGATGGAATTAGGGTTGTCCATTCTGTCCCCAAGGTGCGCATTGGATCGACGTCCGGTGTCTCCAGAATCAACGATTCACCCTTCAAATGTACGCATTGTCCTTAGTATGCTATGATGGCTAGCTGAAAATTACGACGCCCCATGCCAGACGGTGAACTACTAGGGGAACCTCGGTTTGCCTGATTTTGAGAACTTTTTTGTTTGGATGAAACACCCTAATATCCATACCTTCAACTTTGCCGAAGACACCAAATCGATCAAAAAATTCCTTCAAATGATACAGATTTTGGAAATTTCACATATCATTTTTGTATGGACAGCTGCCAAATTTGTATGGAAAATTATATGGACAAACTAATAATGCAAAATGGCTTTTTTGGGCATACCGAAGGCACCAAAAAAGTTTCAGCCGGATTAAAAAATACAGAAAAAATCGAATGACCGCAATCTCAGAAAATTGCTCAGTTTGCAAAAAAAAGGTGGTTTTGGCATAAAAACCTGCCATATTAAATATTTTTCAAAAGTTTCTGAAATGACCTTTCTTGTGGATTAAGAATTTTCAAGATCTAACTTACCTATATATTACAAGCAGTTTAAAAAAATGGTCTGAATTTAAATAACCTCAAATGGTCGGGTCTGATCGCCACGAAAAAGCCGTGTAGAGGGATGCCATTTTCTTCAAAGGCCGTATCTGTATAATCTTGACAAAAAGTCTGTAGATAGTCATCACTTATTTTCATTAGGACCTCTTAGGTGCTGCGATCACGTTAGCGGAGATTCATAAACCATATGGACACTTTAGGGGGGTTGGAATCACTCTATAAATGAGAGGAAGGCACCAACCACCTAAAGGTGGATTGAGTAACGTTTTTTAAATAAATTTTAAATTAAAACAAGTATCGATTTTTGGGAGTTCATTTTCGCTCGCGTTTTGAAAATGAATGGTGAGATTTCTTATGTTTTTTTTCGACTTTCAAAAATTTTTTTTAACGAGTTTCTTCTTTCAGATTTTCTTGAAAACATTGGCGGTCTCTATGTCAAGATTTCAAGTCGAACCTAAACGTTTCAATTTTCTGCGAACTTTTTTCTATATTCTGATTTCATCGATGAAGTATGTAAATTCTAAAGTTCTAAATGCGCTATTAGTACTTTTTTGTATTATGTTATCATCATAAGTTATCAGTTATTGAAATTTTCCAATTGATGTTCGGGAAAAATGTTATCAGTTGTATGTATGATCCCCATACCCACAGACAACTTGATCCCGAAACACATGTGAGCGCTAGGTAAACAATTCTATCATCTTTTACTCCGTAAGCTGTATACCCACGTGCATAAGTTTTTTTGCACGAATTTTAATGCTACAAATACCGGCGCATAGAATAAAATGATTTCCCTCTTCCCGCCCCAAGCGCCGGAAATTTATAGCGGGTGTAGGGACACTTTGCATAGACGCCCTTGCTTCCATCACGTCACTGAGGGTATGGAGCGACGAGAAATTAATAAGCATGCCCCCCCAGTCGAACCTTCATTAGAGAAGCAGGCAATCCACAACTCACAGCGAATGACTAAGGGAACACCCTACCGCGTATATAGTAATAATTGGGCGTGGTTGTCTTGGATGATATGAGTGAATGTTAGAATAAGTGTTAGAATATTTGGTTTTATAACAAGAACGGGCTCACCAATTGTTGATATCTTCGAGTCTAGTTTTTGAGCTTCATTTACTTGCAATCTGCAGAACTTCCAACGTCGAACATGACAAAACCTGGTACAGGAAATAGCACCCACGGGCCCAACGGTTGACCTTGGAAATACACTGGGGGAAGAACCATATCTCCCGATTTGCTACTGCTGCTCCTACAGATCCATGTTGACCACCGCGTTTTCTCCGACTCGCTTGAACCGTCGATGAGCACCGTATAATCTTGGACCATTGAGCCTTCATCTTTGATCTGCTTATGCTGCTGATTTGCACCGCTGACGATCGCGTTTTTAAGCCTGGCCACCGTTGACACCATTCAGAAGAACACACGAAGCTCGGAAAAATTTTCTTAACCGAAATTCCGGAACGAGCTAAGCTTCCCAACGAATTTGTCACAAAATTCACTTTTGATAATTCACTTTTGCATAAAATCCATGACAAAAAAAACGTCATCAGAAAAACCGCATCCGATCTCACGCACGGCTTACTTCGATCCCCCATCAAATACTTGAATGTGTTATCAGTTGTGCAATAAATAGGTTTTTTTTAGTTTTGTTTAGAAAATCGTTCATTTTTCGAATAATTTCAAAGAAAACTAGGAAACTGAAAATATGGGTTGAAAACATTCACGTGGTGTTTAAATATTGGCATAAACGCTTTTTAGAATCTTCCAATGTATATTGATGAGAACGTTGCAAAAGACCTTTAGTGCATACTTTTAAAAGTACACTGTGGGACAATTCTACAAAGTTTGGCATTATTTTATAAGCATTGAAACTTTTGCAATTATATTTTTAATCCTCAAAAACAACTATTATGCTACAATTTGTTGAAAATTGAATGAATTGTATTTATATACCTACAAACAGACACAAGTTTTCAAAATCATTCCATCTTGGAACGGTTCTTTCAAAAGACCGGAATTTCAAAAAGAACCGCGTCTCTTTTTTTGGGAGCGCTCTATTCAGAGAAGCGGTTCGCTCGTTTTTTGCCCACCTCTAGTTGCGTTGCATCATATAATGGGACACACTAGTGTTCGTTTGTCTCCATGGATATGCTCAATTCACCCAGAATGTAATTAAAACTAGCACAGACACATTATGTCAACGACGACATTTGCGAAATCGTTCACGTCACATCATCTTTACCCTGCAGCAACATCAGCCAGCAGCTAAGTGGGGCCACAGACAAACAGACGTTGAGCTTTTATGGCCGTTTGCGTTCGCGGCCATTTTGTTTGTTCACACTGCAAACCAACAGATTGCGCTAGTGAGGTTTGTCTGTGACCAGAGCCCTCATTGAGACGGAGTTTGCTCTAGCAATTGCAACTCGTTTCGCTGGTGACGAGGACCTTCATCCTCATTTTGTGTGAGTGTGTGAAATCACACTGTGGATGTGAGTTTGTATTCGAGTGTTTCGTCCTGCCTCCCTAGGGCTATACCGGAACCGGATCATCGACGCCATCGTCGTCACCATTTCCTACCCGTCAACGACGCTGGCGACGATTACGATGACATGGATCGAGATCGTATAGAATTGCGGAACTGGTGTTGAACGAAACAGTGACACGTGGACGTATCAGTTTGATATTTTTTTTTGAAATAATGGTTCACTAGCGCCTCTGAGTGGGTAGTGTTGGAACTACAGTTTGGTAGAAGGATTTAGAGCATCTCCATCGCAGTTGATAATTTTTTTCGAATCTTGTTCAAAATTAGATAAAATAATCTTTCGATCTATGCCCAGAATAAGTCGCAAATCTAAACCGAGAGAGAATTGCCCGCTGGCAGTGCACTGCAACTAGAGACGTCCTTGTCAAACTGGGAACACTGCCAAACCAAGTGCCAAGGCAAACCCATCGAGATCGACTTTGCTGTGTGGAGGGGCTTCAAAAGCGATAACACAATTTGCAAATCTGCAACTCAAAGGCACTGCAATCATCGAGATCTGGCACACAAGGACGTTAGAAAATGGGAAAATTGGACCAATTTCACCCATAAATAAACACTCGAAATTGCTAATAAAGAGGCCTGCAGGCGTGAATAACTTTGAGGAGAAGTGTTAGCATGTGACAACAATAAACATTTCATGAGAAGCATAAAGGCAAATTGATTCGAGCTGCATTATATTGGCACTGTAAATGTTCCCTTTTAAGATAATAGAACTTAAATCAGCTGAAAATCTTGTTTTTGTTACACAACCAGCACAATCTTGTCCATCAACAATGCACTTTTGCACACACAGTCTTGCTGTCACTTCCGGGCTGCAACTTCTCCGCCCAGTCCCAAAGCTGATAACGAATAAAAGATAATTGCATAACATGGGGATAACATGAAAAGCTCTAGTCCAGCAATGAATGTCCCGACGACGACCAGCAAGAAGCTTTCAGCTTATTTATTTATCAATAATATGCTTTTGAGCTTTTCTCTTGCCCAGAAATGTTGGCGACACGACAATTGTTGAGTTTGTTGAGATTCTTAGCATTATTCCTAAGTCGACAACGGTTGTCATCGAGCCAGCATAATGCAAATGCATTTCCGTCCTCTTTTCGTCCTTTTTAGATGTGCTGTTTAAGTGGAGAACAAGAAAGAGAACCAGTTGGGTGCTCTGCGTTTAGAAATTCATTGCACCAGGAGGAATGCATATAGAGAGAGATCAGAGAGGACAACACAAGTGACAAATGGTACCTCCTTCCGATTGGACCAGAAGCACCAGGCGGCTCCATACAAGATTTATTAGGTGTTGTTTTGTTTGAGACAGGAAATTCTACTCAAGTGTAGCAATATTTGAAAAAAGTGTTTTCATTGTGAAGCACTCTCTGTGACCAAAATGACCAAAATGACCAAAATGGCCAAAATGACCAAAATGACTAAAATGACCAAAATGACCAAAATGACCAAAATGACCAAAATGACCAAAATGACCAAAATGACCAAAATGACCAAAATGACCAAAATGACCAAAATGACCAAAATGACCAAAATGACCAAAATGACCAAAATGACCAAAATGACCAAAATGACCAAAATGACCAAAATGACCAAAATGACCAAAATGACCAAAATGAACAAAATGAACAAAATGACCAAAATGACCAAAATGAACAAAATGAACAAAATGACCAAAATGACCAAAATGACCAAAATGAACAAAATGAACAAAATGACCAAAATGACCAAAATGACCAAAATGACCAAAATGACCAAAATGACCAAAATGACCAAAATGACCAAAATTACCAAAATGACCAAAATGACCAAAATGACCAAAATGACCAAAATGACCAAAATGACCAAAATGAACAAAATGAACAAAATGACCAAAATGACCAAAATGACCAAAATGACCAAAATGACCAAAATGACCAAAATGACCAAAATGACCAAAATGACCAAAATGACCAAAATGACCAAAATGATCAAAATGACCAAAATGACCAAAATGACCAAAATTACCAAAATTACCAAAATTACCATGACCAAAATGACCAAAATGATCAAAATGACCAAAATGACCAAAATGACCAAAATTAGCAAAATTGCCAAAATGATCAAAATGACGAAAACTCAAATAAAATCTTTTGCCAATCACTTCGTTTTCACCTCCTTAAATCAACCAATCATTGTTGTTTACACTATAGGAAACATTTGCATAACCACGCATGTGAAGCCTTTTCAGTTGAACACACCGCACCTTACAATCCACCTTTTGTTGGCTGCCAAACTATAGAATGCACCTGTTTTCGGAATCTGCTTCCGCCGGCATTGCATTGTGTCGGCATATCGTTTTCGCGAAAATTTGGCCACGACGAACCAAGTTCGTTGGCAATCACATCTCAACAGCACTGGAAACGCCACTTCAACAGCAGCACCGGAAGTGGAAGCCCGGAATCCTGCAAGCCTAGCATTTTCAACCCACGTCTCGTCATCGCTGCTTCGTTTCGTTGCAACAATTCTTGGCACAAGCAATGCACATTGTTGTGTGAGCGGGGAAAATTAAATCTCGGGAAAGTTTTTCCTCCTACCCGTGCCCGGTTTCCGCCGGGATATCTTCGAAAAGTGCTCTTATTCAGCTTTTTAAGCCTCTTGTTTGGCACACAGTCTGAGGAACAGCAACAGTTCCGAAAAGTGGAAGGATGCTTCAAGCCGAGTTGAAAATTGTACAATTGAGTCGATTATAATATAAGCTAGGCGTATATAAGTTTGAGACTTTTTTCATTCCTCTGAGAAGCAAGGTCTTTTGACAAGGTTGTGCTTCTACTCGTGAAGAGCATATTTTTTTTTCTGTCAAACGAGACGAAAAATTAATGTTTGCTAATTCTGGCGGCAACATTGTACGATCGTGCAGCAGACGAAACAAAATTGCTTTAGAGGCTGGAAAATGTCGACTTTGAGAAGTTTGTTTTATTAACGGGTTTAGGCACTTCTTTCATCCGTAGCGCATGTGTAGCAATGACCGTAATTACGGAAGCAAGAGATTTTTTTTTTACAAAATTTTGATCACTGTGCAAGGTGACATTTCGTCTTATGAACGGCACTCAGCTTGTTCTAGTTGGTATTTTCGTTTAAAGTAATGTCGTTGGTAATGTTATGCTTATTGTCAGGTGAAAACCTCTAGTTATTGACATGCGTAATGTGTGGAAAATGCTAGAGAAAATGTAGGTTCTTTGGAAAAACTGATTTTAGCTATATTTTTATGCGAATGTGCTGTTAAGCTCTTAAAATGAGCGTCTGAAAAGCTGTTTTGATAACTTTTAATAGTTTTTACCCTTACCCTCTTGGTTTTCTATATTATTTCTCAGGGTCTTCGGGAGCTTTGAAGATATGTCTACAATTGTCTGTTCTTCAGAACCGGATGCAGCAGTTCTGCGACCAGATTTGCTAATTCATTTGTATAGGATTACTGAATTTACACAGTGTTTTCTGGATTCCAATGTTGTTGCTATGTCTAATTGAAACCGATGTCTCGTCAGTTCATCCAAGTACACATACAATACTTTCTGATTTCAGGGGAAATATACCCTGTTTAATCAAACACCTATCTTCGTCATATGAAGAGTTTGATGCTCGATTAAAGCTCCAAAAATACTATTTAGGCTATAAACTTACCAGCAACAGCACCGTCTCAAGTAAGCACTCAAATTTTTGCCATTTACTTGCCAAAAAGATCAAATTTAATGCACTTTTGACCATAATTTCAATTTTGCGAGACCATTTCTCATGATTTTGGTGGAAAATACATCCACACGGAAGATGAGAGTTAACTGCTTAACGAAAGTCGCCATCAAAATCTTTTTACTTGCTCTAACGATTTCAATGCGCTTAAGATATAAAATTGCTTCCAACTACCGGCAAAATGTTCTTTTGACCATTAGTTAGTCATTTACTTGATAAATAATCCCGAAACTTGTAAATAATTAGCAAGCGCCATAAAAAAAACAAACGCGCCGAGTTTTTTGACGTTTGAATTCTGACGACCTATTCCAATCGAAGACTGAAGAAAACCGAACGAGGATCGAAGGCAAATAAAGAACAACGGGTGGCCACCAACACCACCAGAAGCGCCTGTTGGAGCCAGTGATGCCAGGAAATTTTCTCTATGGCGAACACTACTTTTTGTGACTGTTCGCTTAAAATTTCATTAATTTTGACAGCACTAAGCAGACCCAAAAGAGCGCTGGAAGAAAAAAAAAACTAAGCTGAAAATATGAAAATGGGCGTGGCCAAATGCACTCGACTGATTAGAATGCATTTTTGAAATATTTTTTGTAAATGCTTGTAAAAGGAATAGCATAACTTTTAATAAAAGTGAAAATAAACAGTAATGTTCACAAAATGTTGCTCTATTTCGTTGGTGTACTTGGTTTTAGTAAATTTCAAGGAACACTCCAGATTATCCAGCATCATTCAAACACGACCGCTTATTAGGCTTTAAATAAGTATTAGAGTGTAACAAAAATGACTTTTTGGCGGGCATTCAGGGGTTTGTTCAGGTGGGCATACTGAGCCTAAATCCCAAATATGAGCTTGATTGGACGTAACAGGAGCTGGCGCTCCGCCCTTCAATTTTAAATGGAATTTAACCCGTAAAAAAAGATTTTTTCAAAAATGTCACTTTTTGAGGCATATTGGCCACCAATGCGTTTACCAAAAACATCACTGGCGTGTAGGCCAGATCCTTGCGCATCTTTTGGTATATATAACATTGAAGTTTGGAGCATACTGGAGCTCGGTACAGACCCTCAAAGTTTGGCCAGCTCCTGTTACGTCCAATCAAGCTCATATTTGGGATTTAGGCTCAGTATGCCCACCAGAACAAACCCCTGAATGCCCGCCAAAAAGTCATTTTTGTTACACTCTAATAAGTATATCTCCCCTATGTTGTTTTCTCGTGATTTTTTTTTTGTTTTTCGTGTTTCACTTTGTAATATTTGGTCGAAATTGTCAAATTTGTGTTTTTTTGGTGTAAGCTGGTAATAGTTTTAATCTGTAAAAGAGATCGAAAAAAATGTCAAATAAGGTTTTGTTTGGTTGAGAACCATTTTTCTAAATGTCAATGACAGGGTTGCGAATAAGCGAGTGAGCGCGAGCTAAACTTTCGGTGACACCAAAATTTTAAATCATCACCACTTCAGGCTGCAAATGATTGAAAACTCGTATTTTTTCGAATGTTCCAAAACGAAAGGGGTCGTACCGCCCCTCCGACATTACACATCGAAAAATGGACATCGGATTCGTGACCAAGGACAAAAATTACCCCTTTTGGGCTAGATCTCCTCTTTCAAAAGCAACCTGGTGCTTAAAATTTGGCTTGCGCTTTCTCGAGATATTTATTTTTTAAATTTACATGTTTTTGACCTTGAAATTGCTGTAACATTTGACCCTCAAGTCCAAATTAACATGTCAATGAATAAAACTGTTTGTTTTCTAGAGCTCTAAAAGTGCTCCGAATATCGCTTTTCTCTAAAACTTAACCCTGAATTGCCACGTTCAAAAAACTGATTTTTGAAGGTTTGCTCTAATACTTTCTATAAATTTGATCATAGAAGGCGTAGATTACGAAATAAAATTTTGGCGTCTTGGACAAAGTTGCTTGAATTGGCAAGCCCGACAACTTTTTAGAAGACAAAAAAAAAATCCCAAAAATATTCCTGTAAAGTTAGATTTCCATAATCACCCTAACCGCGAACCACCCTAATTTTAAACCAAACCAAAAGTCGCCCCTTTCCCTTTGCAACAACTCTTCTCAAGAGGCCAAATCTCCAAAACTTAACAATTTTTCGGAATATCCACTTTCCACTTAATTTTGCGATCTGGACCACTGTGCATTGAGAAGGAATTTTTGTATTGTGAACTTGGCATTCGAGCTGACCGTGCACGGTAGCAGCATCACGTCGCTGTTGCCCAGTCAAATCAATCCGAATTCTGAAACGGAATCTAATTAGAATCGTATACAAATTCCGTTACAAACGCAACAACCGGTTCGAACACGGAACCGGTAGTTGCGTTTGAAACGGAATTTTTATACGATTCTAATTAGATTCCGTTTCAGAATTCGGATTGATTTGACTGGGTGACCTTAAATATTGTTATTGCTCAAGCTGAAGCAACATTTTAAAAGGGTACATAAGCAGTTTTACAGTTGCAACTACCTTTAGTGTTATATAAAAAAAGATTAATTCCGATAGCTTTGTGCAAAGTTCTTTATTATATTGGTCATGTGTAACATAACCACCTGCATTTTTTTTTGTAATCAGAGGTCGACCTTTTTTTCGAAAACAACAAAGCATAAACTTACCTGTTTTATAAAGTTTTTGGACAGTGATATTTAAACATTGATTTCAACCTTAATAGAATCAAAAACACACTGGAAAGGTGCATTAAACTATGTTCAGTTTATTCTCCCACCAAAATACTCTGTATTTTGTTTGGATTACACTTGTTCTTTTTTGTTCCATTGAGCTCTTCTCGTTTTAACTAAAGTTTGCTTTTACCGATTTTTGGTTAGTTTTTTCATCGATCTTATTTTCCGAAGTATTCGTACATTCTATAGAATAGTGTTAAGGAGATATAATCGCTGTCTGTTTTCTTTTAGTTTTTGTTTCCTTTGTCTGCTTTCGTCGATATTCTCTTATAATACGATAATGGTTTGATCATGTGTGTTCTCTAAAGTGTGTCCGTTCATTCATCCTCGTCCTTTTTATTTTAGATTTTTATGACATATCTAACACGTTTTTATTTATTTTTTTTCTTTTTTTTCGAAAACGAAAAATATATATCTCATCTAAACTTTCACTTATACAAAAATACTGTGTTCAATTAAACTGTCTTTTTCCCCCATGTTTATGTTTGTTTCTTTTTACAACGATGTACAACGTGTCCCTCAATACCCACAAAATTTTCTGTTGTTTTTCGTTTGTATAAAAATAACTAACCTAGAAACAGTTTTGGTTGAACAAATTATCGTACCTATTTCGTCATAACGGAAAAACGTATTTTTCATTTATCTAGATTTGCTGCACTTTCTTCTTCAAATGCTCCACACTTTATCAACAAATTTAGTGTGCAGCAGTTTGTCATTCTGCGAGTGCACATACCACACACACACGCGTTTGAAAATGTACAGAAAACGTTTTCTCCGTTTTTTTTTCGCTGCACAAACTCTCTGTAGCATCATCTGCAGTAAATCTGTTTGTGTTTGCGATTTATCTTTCCACTTTGTTTGTGTTGTTTTATGTGTGTGTGTTATCGCTATGCATGTACTTATTCGTTATCTATGGGTTTATGTTTTGGGGAAATTTATCTAGAGCTTCTTGCTTCGATTCTTACAATTTTCGTGTTTGTTTTTTCACTTTTCTGTACAAAAAAACTTTACAGAGTTCCGGAGGGGGGAACCTCAATTGGGCCTCATACCGGAGCTCGCGTGGAAAACAGAACCAGGGTGACGGCCGCCGTGGTGGTGCTCACCATTGGCGTCAGGTGCTGCTATCTGGCGAGTCCGCTCCGCAGCAGCAGGAACAGCAGCTGTTTCAGCACGAACCGCAGATCCACGGCTTGGAGCAGCGCGGAGAAGGCACACGATCGCTGATAGATTCCGTACGGGTTGGCGGTACCTGGTGGGGGAGAGGACATAGCGAAAAAAAATGTATTACAATTGTATATACAATTACTCAAAAAAATATTTACGTTGAAGTTACGTGAAAAGCTATGTGGTATTTTTCCACTAAAGTTTTCACGTAACTTCTACGAGGCGACCTTAGTAGAAACGGAATTTGCTTGGCCAGATCGTTTCACGTCGTTTCTACGTGTTTCACACGTGAAAGCTAAATGAATTAATTGACGATTTTTACGTGTTTGCTGTAGTAAACATTATATAATTTTTATGGTATTAGGTGATAATTTTAATAGATTCTTTTTTGTCGAATAGAAATAAGAAGACATGAAGATGAATTTGCTAAAACTCTTTATACTTATTAACCAAAAGTTTTTTTTGGGACAATCCCATCGTTTGCTACTAAATTAAAAATAACGCGGGCATAACCGTGCTCTCGAGTCGAGTCCCTAGGCCAAGTACAAAGTTGCCACAAAATGGACACGTGTGCTGCTCCAATTCATGTGCAGTGCGCTTGACCACATCACTCATGTAGCCGAGCAGGAGGGTGTTCGAGCGAAGCAAACCGAATACGACCGCGAACGTGATCAGATCATGTCCGTGACATCTTCGGTGGCGTCAAACACCATGGTAGAATTGGCCACTACGTAGAATCGGGGGCTGATATTCATTGACCGCCGGGGGAAAAGATGCTGCTCGCAAGGATCTGCCAGAAAAATATTATAAATTATTAATAAACACATTCTAACTTAATTCAACTAACCATTCAATTTTCAATCGAATTTTACGGGCAAAAGTCCCACAGCACGTCTTAACTGGACGCAATCAATTTTCATACTAAAATAATCACGTAAAAAAATCGCTAAATGGCGCACCGAATCCCGTTGAAGTAACATTTCAAAACACATAAAAGCTACATGAAAAAGCCTAGTGGAAATATACTATAAGGTTTTTCACGTAACATTAACGTGAAAACATTTTTTGTCCAGAACATTTTCACATTATTTTTACGTGTGTCACGTAAAACGGGCCTTTGGAGGGGAAAATAGGGGTTACGTGATTTTTCACGTAGCATCAACGTGTGGATTATTTTGAGTGAAATGTTCAACCAAATCAACGCTTAAGGACAAGACAAAGGGCTTGGAAGAAAAAAAAAATGTAGAGGGGCAATGACTGTCGGTGATGTTTCTGAATTCAAGGTCCAGAAATAGTGAATTGAAATGAATATATATGTAAAATGCTTCTACAAACAACAAAAAGAAAACCTTTTTTTGATTGATACATTTTTAATTAAGATTTTAATTTGAATTTGAAAACAAACATGGCCACCAAATGGCCGATCGGGAATGATGCCTTTTTAAACCTTAAAAAATAGTCCTAAAAGAGCACAGTCCAGACTCGATTATCAGAAGGCCTTGGAATTTTTTTTCTTCGGATTATTGAATTTTGCTGGCTTATTTTTAATTGTCGAAAAATTTACCCTTAACTCTTTACTACCCAACCTCGCCTTAAGACGAGCTTCGATTAAAAAATCGCCAAAAATACATTTTTCAACCCATTTTTGATCTTTCGAAAGCACCGGAAAGAAGAACTTTTTTTTTTTACAGAAGATGTGAAAAATAAGAAAAATAGAAAAATAACTGTAAAAGCATGAAAAAATGAGTCCGTTTTGCGATGCCTGTCCGTCGGGTCGCATGTTTTTCGCGTCGTTCGTCGTCGGTGAGTTTGTCGGGTGAGTGCGCGCGTGTGTGTGTGAAGTTGCGACTGGCTCTGGTTGAAAAATGACAGTTGAGCCAGTCCGTTTTGCGATGCCTGTCCGTCGGGTCTCATGTTTTTTCGCGTCGTTCGTCGTCAGTGAGTTTGCCGGGTGAGTGCGTGCGTATGTGTGTGTGAAGGTGCGGCTGGCTCTGGTTGTTACGATGACAGTTGAGGCAGTCCGTTTTGTGGTGACCTGTATGTTTGTCTATTCCTTTCTATTGACGTGGCTTTTTTTCCTTTTTTTTCTTCTTAGTTAGATTGTAAAGTTCAGTATCGCGATCGTCTTTCTCGTTAGTCAGTCGGGTTTCTTTGTTCTATGATTCGCGATTGTTTCATGGGTTGATTCGTTCTTAATTGCGTTAGCATAATATAAATTATATTTGACCATTCGTTTCCCGCGAAATCATTTTTTAGCATTATAGCTCGTAAAGCACGGTGACAAATATTGTTTCAACGCGATTGTTCAAGTCCTTCAGATAACTCATAACTCATCAGTAATTAATTGGTCGCTCATCTTATTAAAACATTAAAGTATAAATAGTCTCAGGTCAACTCTACGTAAATGTGTTACGCTGAGTATAATATTTCACCTTTTAATTACACATAATTTTGATTCTATCCTTCCACAGCCGGCTGTCTAAGATTGAATCATTTATGCTAAACTCAACACCAAATAACCGGGAATGGTCTCATCCGCATCATCCGATTGTTTGCCTTGAGAATACATAATACATCACCCTGTAACTCAACGAAATTCATTGATTATTGGGCCACATCATCATCCTCTATGATGAATCCTGGCCATTACCCTTTCCCACTAACAAAATCCCAAGTAGAAGTAGTTTTCCGGCACACGCGGGGGTGTGGATATCGTATAGAACCCACCCTTGGTAGCAGCCTGTGCTAACTAACATTCCCGTCCCATCCCCTCGAGATCTACAAACTGACATGGCGGGCGCCGTTGGTGGCCAACGACTGTTTCCTATTAGCAACGGCTCTAGTTTTGATGATCGTGATGTTTTATCTTTTCAGCGCATTCATGCATGCTGTTGATAAGGGAAACATTATTTGATCGTTGAAGCGTATGACCGATTGTGTTGATAGGATATTACGGTCCTGTTCAGCAACGGAGAAGGACAACCATGGGTGGTCTCTCATGCTCATGCTCATGCTCATGTAAAAGCATGAAAAAATTAAATAAGCAAAATGTAACGATAGTAGGTGGTAGAATAGGTCAAATACTACCAAAAACAAACGTTATCTAAACAAGATAAATGCAAATTAAAATACAAAATAAAAAACTTTAAAAAACATAATACATGAGAATTAACGTTTTTTGTAAAACAAAAGTTGCTCATAATGACACGGGTAAAATAAAAATTTTACAAAAAAAATTGGGCCGTAGAGGGTTAATCTACTATAAAGTGATTAAGGATTTTTAGATCCAAGTTAGCGGTGATGAAATATAAAAATATGTATTTATAATATTTGCTAATTTAAGAGCGAGTCCACGAACAGGGCATACCCCTTTGTATGGGACCTCGTTTGGACCTCACCAATCTGCCTGAAATTTTCAGGGGTTGTTTGTACATATAAAACTAGCATCTGGCCAAAATATGAGCACTCTAGGTCAACGGGAAGTAGGGCAAATCGGGACACAAAGTTTAAAGGTTTAAAAACGTCAAAAATCTTAAAAAGGCTATAACTTTGGCAAAATTCAATTAAATTTCAAAATTCAAAATGCATCTGAAAGGGCTTAAAAAAATGCAACAAAATGCAGGGTAGAGCATCCCGATTGGTTAAATCTAAAGGGAGTTATTGACGTTTTAGTGAAAAAATAGCATAATTTTCAAACTCAAATAAAAAAGTGTTCCATCCAGATATCAACTCGGTTCGACCTGCAGCTTGTAGGAGACATCTGGGACTACCATTAGAGACTGAGAACGCTTTGGGTAAGGCAGTTTAACATATTAAAAAGACACTTTTACTTTTAGTGAAATTTTTGGTTGTGAATTTTTGCTCGGGGGACCCCTTAGATCCCATTTTCTGGTGATAATTTTATCATATTCGTGTTCCTGAGACAATTTCACAATAGAAACATACATAAAAATGTTAATTTTGATCCATTTTAACCCTTTAAAAAATAAAAGTTAAAAAAAAAATTATGAAGCTGCTTTTTTCTGGTGTCATCTAGTATCCTTGGAAACGAGCTTGATTTTCAAAAAATGTGAATCGAAGATTTTTTTTAACTTTTATTTTTTAAAGGGTTAAAATGGATGAAAATTAACATTTTTATGTATGTTTCTATTGTGAAATTGTCTCAGGAACACGAATATGATAAAATTATCACCAGAAAATGGGATCTAAGGGGTCCCCCGAGCAAAAATTTACAACCAAAAATTTCACTAAAAGTAAAAGTGTCTTTTTAATATGTTAAACTGCCTTACCCAAAGCGTTCTCAGTCTCTAATGGTAGTCCCAGATGTCTCCTACAAGCTGCAGGTCGAACCGAGTTGATATCTGGATGGAACACTTTTTTATTTGAGTTTGAAAATTATGCTATTTTTTCACTAAAACGTCAATAACTCCCTTTAGATTTAACCAATCGGGATGCTCTACCCTGCATTTTGTTGCATTTTTTTAAGCCCTTTCAGATGCATTTTGAATTTTGAAATTTAATTGAATTTTGCCAAAGTTATAGCCTTTTTAAGATTTTTGACGTTTTTAAACCTTTAAACTTTGTGTCCCGATTTGCCCTACTTCCCGTTGACCTAGAGTGCTCATATTTTGGCCAGATGCTAGTTTTATATGTACAAACAACCCCTGAAAATTTCAGGCAGATTGGTAAGGTCGATGCGAGATGGGTATGCTTTGCTCGTGGACTCGCTCTTAAAAGACAAACAACTGTTCATTTTATATTGCAGAACATGAAACTGGTATTAAAAATAAGAAAATAAAAAAAAAAACACGAAAATTATTTTTATTTCATGCTGTTTTCCATTTGAATGTACAGAAATCTGTTGTTAACGCACATTATGATCGATTCTATGTCTTCGGCAAAGTTATTGATATTGCGCCTAACTTCTCTGAAAAAAATAGCAAGGTTTGGTCGAAAATAAATGTGTTTAGGTCTTTCCAAATTTGATTCGAAATTTTCGATTTTTTTTTAATTTTTAAGCGTTGAAAAATGTCGAAAAAAATATATTTGCCATTTTTTTTACTTTGTAGAAGTCATGATCATGCTTGATCAGAAAACTTTCTATGTTTTTTTTCCGACATTTTCTACAATTTTTTAATCGAGATTTTCGAAAAATTAGCTGCACTGCCAAAAGAATTTGGACCATCTTATGCCAAAGCTCAAAAGATGGCATTTTTTGTCACCTAACAAGTCCAAAAATTACATATTTCCTAAATGGTTATTTTGCGCAATTATTCAATATATTTTTTATTTAGTAACATTTTTTTCTGAAGAGTGCTAAGCATTAGCTAAATTCCACAAATTGATCGATCCAAAAAGCCGTTCTCAAGAAAACGATTATTCAATACATCAATAACCTTTTTGTATGGACATTTGCACAAAATTGTTTGAAAACTAGTCTGAAATTAAAAAAAATGTCCATGTTGTTTATGGACGAACATTATAAGATCATTTTTGGTGTTAAATTGGAGCTCATAGACCCAAAACAAGACAACGAAAAAACATTTATTTCGTTATTTGATTAACCAAAGATTTGATTAACGAAAGGGACAATTTTCCGAGGATTTCGGATAATCGAGTCTTGGATGTTTTAAAAATTTTCTGAAAAAAACCCATATCTTATGGATCGGATTTCAATTTTCACGATTTCGCAGATAGCGTAAAAAATCGTGAAATTCAGTGATTCTCGTGAAATTTCATTATTACGTAAAATTTATTAAATCATTGCAAGAAATAATAAAATACAACATTGACAACAGAATGTCTTTTTAATCAAAATGGCAACAAAAGAAAAGGGCGGATAAGCATTTTGACAAAAACAAATTTTGCAAATTCTGAGCCAACAGGTAACATTTACACAAAACTCGAAATGTAAATCAATAGCTGGCCTTCCCAGCACTCTTTAAATAATGCGGGTTTTGTTGAATAGTCACCCGTTGGCTCAGAATTTGCAAAAATGTTCTGACTGCCAAAATGCTTATGCGCCCTTTTCAAATGTTGCTACAGAATTTGGAAAAAAATCATAAGCCACGAGAACACTTTTTTGGAATTCTCAAAAATCCTCCCTCCCGCGTTTGACAAAAAAAAATTAAAAGCAGAATTTTAAAGGAAAATAGAAGATTCAAACTTGGTTTGCTCAAGAAAAAACGGATTTGGGTGTAACATATTAGCCATTTTTTGGATTTTTTTTAGTCCTGTGAAATTCTCGCGCTCTAGTGAGAGATGGAAATTTTAGCGTGAAAATCACTAAGCCTACGCATGGATTACAGAGTACAATATAAAGTGGTGAATCATGATCACAACTTCTTAAGGTAAAACAATACGTTTTGAGGTGGATTCGATGCACTTTATCAAACATTTAACAAAATTCGTTCCAAAATTAAAATAATAAGACACAAATGATTTTTGACCACCTATTTGATTTTCAGCACATTTTTTTTTTCAAATTTTGAACAGTATGTGCCTAAGAATAAAAGATGTTGATTGCCGTTTAAAAAAAAACGTAAATGGTGTTTTAACACAATTTTACTTTTTGAGATGCAAAGCAAAAGAAAAACATGGGCAATTTTCAAATTAACAATACAAATTGAACCAGTTATTGCAAAGATGTTAAGCTTTGGAAAACAAATTCTATTTTAAAATTGAAAAAAAAGAAGTCCAGTTATATTTTTCCATTCTCTTTGGCAGACCCAAGATAGCAAAGCAAATTGAAATTAAGCTTCGCTCGGTTAGAGTAAAAAAAAGGAAAAGCTTTCTCAATTTTCCAACGTAAATCAAATTCATCGCCGTAAGCCGTAATAGTTTTATTGCATCGCATTGATGGCGAGGTCCGTTTCTGTTTCACGACCCAACGACCACGTCCTAGAAACCGGCAGCAGCACTCAAAGTAGATCAGCACTCCCAGGATGATTGCCAAGCACATTTTTTTTCTTGCTGCCAACCGGTAGCTTTCACCGTGAGAACAAACAATTTCGTCCATTCTGGGGCTGAAAGATTAGCGATAAACCCTTCGGGTTGTCCCACCAACATCCAAGGTGGGTTTCTTCGCTTTCCGATCGGGCTTCGATAAATACCGATAAACCCTTTTACTTTACTGCATCGACAATATATTTCTCTAGTTTATTTCGATGTTCCCCCTTTTTGGTTCGAGTGCTCGAAACACAGATACAACATTACCTGTCTCGGTATTGACCTTACCCTGCAATTTTCCTCTTAAGGGTAGAAGGAATCCCCAGGAAGATGGCGAAGGGTCGTCGTGTTGTTATCTTAGAGGAAAACTTTACGGTCCGTTCTTATTGGACCCCTTGTCTTGGAGGTAATTTATAAGCTTTACTTTTCCTCAACCCTCAAAAGTTGGCAGGGAACTGCGGGGTAAAGGACTGAGCTAGACGAAATTCAACGATGAGAGCATCGTTTATGATGTCTTTAGCCTGTTGATTTCTAGGTTATAATTCGTGAAAATAAAAAATCTTATGATACAATATCGTGTCATAAAATATATCAATAACAAAAACGTATTACGAATAAGATCCCATTTCACCCCCAACTTTCACAACTCTGTACAATTGTTTTGTTTTTGTTTTTGCTCAGGTATCACACCGCAGGAGTTACATCAATTTACAGAGCGGGTGAACCTAGAAAAGGGGGTTCACTGGAGGGTGGCAATTTTGTTTGGCAATTGTGGTCACGTTAAATTGTTATGGGCGTTGCTGTGGTCGGTTTGCGCTAAAATGGGCTTGAAAACGCTGAACCGTTCCGTGTTGACGGCTTTTCGGTACATTATTAAGAATTTTGAGAGCAAAATTAAAACACAGAAAACTCCAATGTCATTTTTTCCGAAATGTTGGTCGACCTTTTTTGATAGTGGCTCAAGTAGTCAGCGGACTAAACATTTTTTCAAAAAACTTTTCAAATGTTTTATGTTTTATGTTTTATGTTTTATGTTTTATGTTTTATGTTTTATGTTTTATGTTTTATGTTTTATGTTTTATGTTTTATGTTTTATGTTTTATGTTTTATGTTTTATGTTTTATGTTTTATGTTTTATGTTTTATGTTTTATGTTTTATGTTTTATGTTTTATGTTTTATGTTTTATGTTTTATGTTTTATGTTTTATGTTTTATGTTTTATGTTTTATGTTTTATGTTTTATGTTTTATGTTTTATGTTTTATGTTTTATGTTTTATGTTTTATGTTTTATGTTTTATGTTTTATGTTTTATGTTTTATGTTTTATGTTTTATGTTTTATGTTTTATGTTTTATGTTTTATGTTTTATGTTTTATGTTTTATGTTTTATGTTTTATGTTTTATGTATGTTTTATGTTTTATGTTTTATGTTTATGTTTTATGTTTTATGTTTTATGTTTTATGTTTATGTTTTATGTTTTATGTTTTATGTTTTATGTTTTATGTTTTATGTTTTATGTTTTATGTTTTATGTTTTATGTTTATGTTTTATGTTTTATGTTTTATGTTTTATGTTTTATGTTTTATGTTTTATGTTTTATGTTTTATGTTTTATGTTTTATGTTTTATGTTTTATGTTTTATGTTTTATGTTTTATGTTTATGTTTTATGTTTTATGTTTTATGTTTTATGTTTTATGTTTTATGTTTTATGTTTTATGTTTTATGTTTTATGTTTTATGTTTTATGTTTTATGTTTTATGTTTTATGTTTTATGTTTTATGTTTTATGTTTTATGTTTTATGTTTTATGTTTTATGTTTTATTTTTATGTTTTAGTTTTTAGTTTTTAGTTTTTAGTTTTTAGTTTTTAGTTTTTAGTTTTTAGTTTTTAGTTTTTAGTTTTTAGTTTTTAGTTTTTAGTTTTTAGTTTTAGTTTTTAGTTTTTAGTTTTTAGTTTTTAGTTTTTAGTTTTTAGTTTTTAGTTTTTAGTTTTTAGTTTTTAGTTTTTAGTTTTTAGTTTTTAGTTTTTAGTTTTTAGTTTTTAGTTTTTAGTTTTTAGTTTTTAGTTTTTAGTTTTTAGTTTTTAGTTTTTAGTTTTTAGTTTTTAGTTTTTAGTTTTTAGTTTTTAGTTTTTAGTTTTTAGTTTTTAGTTTTTAGTTTTTAGTTTTTAGTTTTTAGTTTTTAGTTTTAGTTTTTAGTTTTAGTTTTTAGTTTTTAGTTTTTAGTTTTTAGTTTTTAGTTTTTAGTTTTTAGTTTTTAGTTTTTAGTTTTTAGTTTTTAGTTTTTAGTTTTTAGTTTTTAGTTTTTAGTTTTTAGTTTTTAGTTTTTAGTTTTTAGTTTTTAGTTTTTAGTTTTTAGTTTTTAGTTTTTAGTTTTAGTTTTTAGTTTTTAGTTTTTAGTTTTTAGTTTTTAGTTTTTAGTTTTTAGTTTTTAGTTTTTAGTTTTTAGTTTTTAGTTTTAGTTTTTAGTTTTTAGTTTTTAGTTTTAGTTTTTAGTTTTTAGTTTTTAGTTTTTAGTTTTAGTTTTTAGTTTTTAGTTTTTAGTTTTTAGTTTTTAGTTTTTAGTTTTTAGTTTTTAGTTTTTAGTTTTTAGTTTTTAGTTTTTAGTTTTTAGTTTTTAGTTTTTAGTTTTAGTTTTTAGTTTTTAGTTTTTAGTTTTTAGTTTTAGTTTTTAGTTTTTAGTTTTTAGTTTTTAGTTTTTAGTTTTTAGTTTTTAGTTTTTAGTTTTTAGTTTTTAGTTTTTAGTTTTTAGTTTTTAGTTTTTAGTTTTTAGTTTTTAGTTTTTAGTTTTTAGTTTTTAGTTTTTAGTTTTTAGTTTTTAGTTTTTAGTTCTATCAGTATCAATAATATCCAGCACAATAATATAAATTCTCCAAGTCCAGCAGGTATTAATCCCCCTCACAAACATAACCACAACTCCCGTTCGATGTCGGCACAGATTCAACTGGCATTATCATTTTGCTTAAAATCCTAGGACAGTCTCAACGAGCAAACGTGTTCGTCGGCAAATGGTCCAACTTTCATCCTTTCATCCAGCAGTATCGGAAACGGCTTATTACAAACGAAAGAATTTCGCCGGAAAAAAACTTTCTCCTCTGCTCTACTATAGTATTGCAAAAGTTTCCACTTCTTCGCGTCGTCGTCACCACCACTTGCTTCTGACCCTAATCCTTCTGTTGTTTCCGCCGTAACTGGAACTACTATTGCAGAGGAAAGAACTTCGATCCTTTTAACTGCTGTAGTGACTACATATCGTTGAGGTTGTGCAATCTTGTCACACGTTGATTTTGGAGAAAACTGAACTGACATCAAAATTTGGTGCAATTTTGCCACTCGTCATACAAATTTTGACATGTCCAAATTGTCACAAGTCATACATTTAAAAAAACTTTTTTTCAACCAGATTGCACAACGACAACCAAATTTTCTCTACTTTTCTCTATAAGAAGATGAAGAAAGCTCTCTCCTCGCAAAGATACCGCCATTAGTGGGCATTGTGAAGTTGCTTAATCACTCGGTGGCCAATCCAGGTTTTTGGTGAAATTTGCTTTGCTGCCGTTGTTGTTTCTTCTCGGAAAAGGGACAATAATGGTTTTGTCTATATAGCTAGAAGAAGATCCTTTTGCACTGATTGGGAAAGTGTTCGAGAACCGGAGGACAAATAAAAACACTCCCAGGGATAGAAAGGGCGAAAAAGAAGAAGGAAACTATTCTCTTGGATAAAATGGAGTACTTTTCGGAGAAATGACCCATTTTGGGGGGGCTAGCCTGTGGCGTCGGCGGCGAAGAACGTTTATCTTATTGAGATTGGAGACTGATAGTGTAGTGGTTTGTTTTTGCTTAGAGAGGTGAACAATGAATCACGTTGGGACGCTGGAAGCAGTGAGGGTTAAGTGATGGATTGTGGCAAACAGTAATTTATGCGGAATCAATTAGAATCGTAATTAGGAGTTGAACAGTGGATCGATTGTAATTTATTGCGAATTAAGTTTCAAGTCTCTCTTTGAATGATTTTCATATTGATATAAATAAACCAAAAGAATTATTTGAATCAATTGAAAATCAGCTAAAACAACTGGGCCAAGCTCAACCTCCCCATTCCCAGTCATTTCTCAGCTACTAAACTTAATCCCGATAACCCTGTTTTCCCAATTTGCCTTACTTCTTGTCTGCAACTTACAACAACGACGAAAAAAAAAGAAAGAAGGAAAAACTCACCGTTTAGCACGTGTACGGAGACGCTGTAGTGCTGGTTTGGTCCGATCGAGCACGTGTAGCTGCCCGAGTCCAGGCGGTTCACTTTGGCCACGGCCAGCGTCGAGTTGGCACCGACGTTGGTCAGGTTCGTCTTGACGCTGCAACGAGAAGATGAAGAAAATCCATGGATGAAATACAAACTGACAAACACACACAAACTGAGTCTCTGTTGGAGAAAATGATTTTGGCAAACGTCGTAAAACAGGATATCGACAGTTTGCAGACAGTTTCACACACTGAACTGAGCGGGACTGTTTTGGACGGTGTCTTTGGGGTTTTGGCAGTGGTCCATCCGAATGGTGGGAGGGGGGTTTTCTGAGGGGAGAATTTTAGAGGAAGGCAAATGCCCTCATTCGGCACCTATTTGGCCAGAAATTTGGCAGTACTAAAGGTACCGGTAAGATTGTGAAATTGAAAAACTAGACTGGTTCAAGTCTCAGAGTTCATCTTGTTTGCATGGAGCGCGTGGAGGGGGGGGGGGAGGGTTGAGGTTTCCAAAAAAGTGTCCACGTGGTTTATGGATGGCCCAGCATTTTTATAAAATAAATTATGAAATCCTAATTTTACATAAATCCAACCTTGTGTTCTAAAATCAAAATAGTAAATTTGGTCTCTTGTGTTCTAAAATCAAAATAGTAAGTTTGGTTATAATGAAAATCTGTTTTTTTTTCTCAAAACGAAGAGCAATATCTAACGAAATAGCTGTGTTCTCCTGAAAAAAGTTTACATTCAATGTAAAATTTCAGGACTCGTAGGGACCATCCATAAACCACGTGGACACTTTTTTGGAAACCTCAACCCCCCCCCCCCTTCGCCCATACAAAAAAATTTTTTTTTTGTATGGACCGTGGACAATCGCCATACCCCTCCCCAAAAGTGTCCACGTGGTTTATGGATGGTCCCAAAACCTTATTGAAAGCCATTTGGCTTTTATTGTCACCTGGTTTTATGTCCGAGGCATAAAACCTTCTTAGAACCTTCTATTCAGTCCAAACTTATTGGTTGCTGTGAATGCCAAAATTAAACTAATAAGCAATTAAGATGCTATTATTAGGTGATGGCTAATTGGTTTAAAAATGTTACTTGGGAGGTCTCGACTCTGGCCGAGGTCGAGGAGGAGGCAAATAAAAAAAATTAAATTGCAAGCCATAGTTTCAACACTTGAATTAAAAATGTATTTTGAAATGAGTTTTACACCACTTCAGTTGTTATGCAATCAGTTTTCAAGTAAATGTAAGATCTGACTTAAAACAAAATAGCGAAAAAAAAAACTTTTTGCGTTTATTGTAAACTAGAAAATCGCTACAATTGTCGGTCTGATTTTAAATGGGCTAGGGTGAGGGGTAAATTGAATAAGCAATAGCCTTGAAAAAAACATATTTAAATTTTAATAAACAACTGAAATTTGATGCCATTATTGTAATATGATTAAAAATTGGATGCAGTATTTCTTTTATCATAAAATTTCAAAATTTATTATTAGTTTAATGGGACTTGAATAAAACTATTTTGAATCAAATTTCATAAACTTTTCTAGATTTTATTGGAATATTAAAAAGATAGCATAAGTAAACTTCACGTATGAAATTATGTGGCAAAGTAAAAAGAACGACATTTTTCCTTCATTAAAAATCGGACGCATATGTTGTAGAGCGAACAATTTTATTTATTATTTATTTTAGTTACTGAGTTATCGTCACTCGCAAACTCGACACTAATTTGATGATGTAAATAAAACTTCATTTGTCCTGTTTGCTTTTTTTTCAGTGGATGTATTCCAGCAACAATGTTCAAAGCACTTTTGAAGGATGTTTTCTGATCCATTTGAAAATTATAGTCAGAGATGGTTAAGCCTTTATTAGTGAAAGATATCGAAATTTCTGTAGAGTAGTTACACATTTGATTTTACATAAAAAGGTAAAAAGTATTTGTTTACAGCTGAGCAATTCTCTACGAAATCGGTCTTTTTTCTTCAATTTTAATTTTTGTATTTTTTAATCCGACTGAAACTTTTTGGTGCCTTCGGTATGCCCAAAGAATCCATTTTGCATCATTAGTTTGTCCATATAATTTTCCATACAAATTTGGCAGCTGTCCATACGAAAATGATGTATGAAAATTCAAAAATCTGTATCTTTTGAAGGAATTTTTTGATCGATTTGGTGTCTTCGGTAAAGTTGTAGGTATGGATACGGACTACACTGGAAAAAAATGATACACGGTAAAAAATGGTGATTTTTTTATTTAACTTTTTATCACTAAAACTTGATTTGCAAAAAAACACTATTTTTAATTTTTTTTATTTTTTGATATGTTTTAGAGGACATAAAATACCAACTTTTCAGAAATTTACAGGTTGTGCAAAAAATCATTGACCTAGTTATGAATTTTTTAATCAATACTGATTTTTTTTCAAAAAATCGCAATTTTGGCTGCAAACATTTTTCAACTTTATTTTTCGATGTAAAATCAAATTTGCAATCAAAAAGCACTGAACTGAAATTTTGATAAAGTGCACCGTTACCCGGTTTGCTCTTCTCATCCCATCAATTGGTGCATTTTCTGTGTGCAGTGTAAAGAGATCTGACGATGAATGGGTGGCGGTGGTGGGTTTTAGTGGGTAAACTAGTTTTAGTGGGTTGCTATGTACAATGTTGGTCGAATATTAAATTAGAACATATTGCAACACCTGACTATCAAAAACAAAATTGTCTTGATAAGCAAAATGTGTGAATTAAATCCAAAATGAATTTAATTTATTTCAGTAACGAATTTTCAATCCATAAATTGAAACAGCCTAACGAAACCCATTTACTGGTGGTGAGCCAATGAAAGTTCCAGCTTCAGCTGGTTTGCCCGCCCCCAGAGATTGGCAGGACCATCGTACGCTATCGAGGCTGTAGCCATTCATTACCGCATGGTTTTTCGCAGATGTATCAAATATCCACCGGATACACACCCCATTAGACAAGTCCTTACCGAAGGGGGATTCCAGCAACAGCACCTCTTCAATTACAGATAAGAGTTGAACCCCCCGACGAATGGAAAAGCGAAAATTGAAACCCTAGTCCGTGGGAAAAGTTGCTTTGTTTTATTTCACGTTTCGAAATCAAAATAAACATCGTGTCCGGACAATGTAGCCCCTAGCTTTGAGCTTTTGCCAGAAATTCAACTAGGACCGTCCCGTTGGGTTTGGGGATGGCTGGTTCAGTTGAAAGATGAGCCATGTTCGTGTGTTGCATGGATTGAGCTTCCAACTTCCAGAGTGGGTGCTGGATTAGAAGGAAAACTGTTTAATTGGATGCCTTTGTGGCGTGGCTGGGTGGGAGTGGGGAAAGAGGTGGAGGGAAGGTATGTTATTACGTTTGAGGGAAAACTGAGGTTACCCGGTTTGCTCTTCTCATCCCATCAATTGGTGCATTTTCTGTGTGCAGTGTAAAGAGATCTGACGATGAATGGGTAGCGGTGGTGGGTTTTAGTGGGTAAAACTATTTAAAAGATGCTTTTGGTGTGGCTAGTTTTGTAGCAGGTCGTTTTTGTTGGGTAATGAAAGAGCATTTCGGGGAAGGAAAGCGTATTAGGGGAATGAAATTTTGGCAAGACTGTTGAAATAGCAAATATTGAAACAAGAAGGCAACATTCAATTGGACAATTTGAATTTCCCCATAAAATGTATTGAAATATGCTGATGTGCTAAACGTTCTGTGATTTGTCCCGAAATTTGGTTACCAGATTCCAGAGTTACTCTAAATGCTTTCAATGGCAGAATTCCAAGGTCATCGGTCATTGCTTGGCCTCGCCTAACATATAATCAAGCGCAGAAGAATCCAAACCAAAAATTTTCAGAAAATCACAGATCAACACTTTTTTTCATTCTCACCTGATGCCGCCCCGCTGCACGTCGTGGTTCAGGATGTTCTCGTTGTGGATCCAGTAGACGGCCGACCGCAGCATCGACATGTGCCGTATCCGGCAGATCAGCTTGATCGTCGAGCCCACCTCGTAGTACTTGTCGTACAGCGGTTCGCCCGCCTCGTCCACGATCAGCACCTCCGGCGCTGAAAATAGGTAAATAAAATATTTTTATAATTTTCAAAATAAAAACTCTCTTCAGGTGTTGAAGGTTGAGGCAACTCCGTCAAAAACTCGAGGAACTCCCGCCCGTTCTTGAAATGACTTTCATTCCCGGTTTTTTTTTCAAGTCGAGAAGCTGCGCGATGACGGATTTCCCGTTGCTTCTTGGGGGAGCCTTTGTTCTTGCTGCACCGGAAAGTGGCTCCAGGCGCGGGAAATAGATATGGAAATGATGCCGTAAATATTCATCCTTCTGCTACCGGTTTGTGAGAGTGTATGTGTGTGTTAGTTTGAGGAAGATTTTCCACCTTATTCGCTGAAGAGTTAAGGGACGATATTGCTGCAAGCGTAAGCACTTTGCATTTGGGTGGCAACATGTTGCTATAGCTTAACTCTTGGTTCGTTTTTGCCTACCCGCCAGGAGGTTCTAAGGAAGGGCTTTGTTTATGAGAGATGGTCTGTGAGTTTGTGTGTGCTTCCGGATTACAGTCACACGTTTCTTGAAGGTGGCGTTGTTGCATGCAAAATGCAAATCTGTGCAAAGAAGTGCCTAAAGAAGTCAGTAAAGTTGAGCAGGGTTTTCTGGGTAAAAACCAACTTAATTGTAGCAATGACGAAGAACTTTGGCAAGTCATTTTTTTGTAATTCTTCTACCATATCTCACGTTCATCGATGAGAAAAGTTCCCTCGTAAAAAATGGAATCGAGCAAATTTGCTTCAAGATATTGTAGGTAGGTACTATTATCAATTTGATGAAAGCAACAATTTAAGATGGCAGCGTTCAAAAAGTGAGTTATCCAAGCTGCCACTGAGTGGCGCATGTGAGAAGAGCTGAAGCTCACTTTGGTCGCCAAGGATCGACTAAAGCAAAAATCCAAGATGGCAGGGTTATGAAGGGAAAGACTTAAATCTCAACTACTATGGATTACATTTTTTTTTAAATAATTTCTATTCAGCTATTCAAAAGTTCACTAACTTATCCCTAAACCCAAAGTTCAAGAACGAGGGGATAGTCCTAACGAAAAGAAACGTGAGGAAAGTGCCATTTTGCGAGAGTATAGTCCTCTTGCGTGTTCATTCGTTCATAGGAACAGTTCATCCTATTGAGTGGCTTATATGGACAAATGACCGCCATTTAGTCACCGAATCATGGTGGCCCATACGGCAAAGGCACGGTTCAATATGCCGAAGGTCTTGGGTTCAAGTCTCGGTACCGGTACTTTTTTTTTATAGATGAACTTTTTTTGAAGATGAACCCATGAGTAAAGTACTCTCGGTAATTTCGGGATTTATCCTCTCAGTCCGCAAACAGTACCATTTTACAACCGAATCGTGCTCTTTGTCCTCTCGTATGCCGATATTCAGTTCTGGGTGTAGCAATCAGATTGTGAATAACCTGTTCCAACTTCTTCAACCATATTAATATCCTAGTGTGTGTGATTATTATAGGGTAATTCTCCGCCAACAGCAGTTGCCCCGACCCCTCTTCGATTTGTGTGAAATTTTAATCTAAGGGGTTCTTTTGTCCCTGATCACGAATCCGAGGTCCGTTTTTTGATATCTCGTGACGGAGGGGTGGTACGACCCCTTCCATTTTTGAACATGCGAAAAAAGAGGTGTTTTTCAATAATTTGCAGCCTGAATCAGTGATGAGATAGAAATTTGGTGTCAAAGGGACTTTTATGTAAAATTAGGCGCCCGATGGCCTACTCAGAATTCCAAAAAAACGCATTTTTCATCGAAAAAAACACTTAAAAAGTTTTAAAAATTCTCCCATTTTCCATTACTTGACTGTTAAATTTTTTGGAACATGTCATTTTATGGGAAATTTAATGTACTTTTCGAATCTACATTGACCCAGGAGGTTCATTTTTTCATTTAGAACAAAAATATTCATTTTAAAATTTCGTGTTTTTTCTAACTTGGAGGGTTATTTTTTTAGAGTGCAACAATGTTCTACAAAGTTGTAGAGCAGACAATTACAAAAATTTTAATATGTAAACATAAGGGGTTTGCTTACAAACATCACGAGTTATCGCGATTTTACGAAAAAAAGTTTTGGAAAAGTTGGTCGTCGTCGTCGACCAAGGCCGTTCATCGTCACCCGCGACACGGATGACGAAACAAAGATAAACGCAAAAAGAAACTTTTTCAAAACTTTTTTTTCGTAAAATCGCGATAACTCGTGATTTTTATAAGCAAACCCCTTATGTTTACATATTAAAATTTTTGTAATTGTCTGCTCTACAACTTTGTAGAACATTGTTGCACTCTAAAAAAAATAACCCTCCAAGTTAGAAAAAACACGAAATTTTAAAATGAATATTTTTGTTCTAAATGAAAAAAATACCCTTCTGGGCAATGTAGATTCGAAAAGTACATTAAATTTCCCATAAAATGACATGTTCCAATTTTTTTACAGTCGAGTAATGGAAAATGGGAGAATTTTTAAAACTTTTTTAGTGTTTTTTCGATGAAAAAACGTTTTTTCGGAATTCTGAGTACGCCATTAAATTGGGCGTCTAATTTTACATAAAAGTCCCTTTGACACAAAATTTCTATCTCATCACCGATTCAGGCTGCAAATTATTGAAAAACACCTCTTTTTTCGCATGTTCTAAAATGGAAGGGGTCGTACCACCCCTCCGTCACGAGATATCAAAAAACGGACCTCGGATTCGTGATCACACGGAGAAAAATGAGTTCCAAAAATTGTAAGCAAGCGTTCATGAAAATGGGAACCACGAACAAAGTGTTCAAATTTCATGGTACGATTTTGGAAAACGTACCATGAAATTTGAACACTTTGTTCGTGGTTCTCATTTTCATGAACGCTTGTTCACAATTTTGGGAACTCATTTTTCTCTGTGCAGGGACGTGATTAGGACAAAGTTTCACGCAAATCGAAGAGGGATCGGGGCAACTTTTCCCGATTTCGTGTGAGTTGGTAGAGAATTACCCCTAGCAATCAGATTATGAATAACCTGTTCCAACTTCTTCAACCATATTAATATCCTCGTTAGTGTGTTTATTATATTCTTAAGCAAAGTCAGTGGCTTTCATAATTTCCCCCCCTCTACAAACACAGAAAAGCCAACTCATCACATTTCGTATGAATACCTAGTGGTACACACACACACACACACACACACACACACATAAACAACCACGTATGTGTGCAGTGAATCTTGATAGCGCGCCCTCTTGTGGACTCATTCCCACGACTTCCTGCTCTCCAGCGTGCCACTTAACAGGAGATAACAAACAACTCCTTCAGCCTCCAGCCAGGAAGCGCTCACAAATAGGCACAGTTGAAAAGTTCTTGAGTTTGGAACTGAAATTCTTCCATGAAAAAACAAGCTCAAGATCATTGGAAAATGAACATCTCAACTTATTTTTTTGCACCAGCGTACCCAGTTATCCATTCTTAGCAACTCTTTCTGTGTGAACGGGTAAACTTTTTCGCACCATTACCATCCCGGAGGGAAAATAAGATTTACATCCTGCAACCAATTAGTGCTTCTCTACTGCACAGCAGCACTGGTAAAGCCCGCCCCGTACACGGCTTAACAGCATTTTAACACATACACACACACACCGTCACACTCACACTAGCAGCAGGAAAAAGGATGCCGAGGCGAGAGCAAAATGTAATTAAATACTTGCGTGAGAAAACAATAAAGAAATTTTATGCTGTATATTTTCATAATCAAGGTACCCAACTCCCCCCTCCCACAACTTTTCTTGGGCTGCTTGGAAAACCCATTTCCCTCAACATCTTCCTCCAGGAGCCTGCTTGTTGAAAGTACCGTTGGCTGCCTGCAGGCGCTTCTTTATTATTATGAAGGGAAAGGATACTGAACAGCACACACGTACATTACTCGCACATACCCATGGTGGATGAGCCAAGTCAAGAGGGTTTTCCGCCGCTGTAACCCTATGGTGAACCCACCAGCACCACCTGAGTTTTTTTTCCAGGATAGAACAACTCGACCACTCATCGCACTCATTCGCGAAGGAAAGGGGTGCTTATTTATAATTATAAAGGGTGAAAAGATTGATGGCCACTTTCTTAGGGGGATTTAACATTTTCTCTGATAATAAATTTATAAAAAAACATTAGCATTGAAAACTAATAAAATTATGTTATATAACTGTAATGAGTACCATTAAAGCCACAGGAGCAGTTCTCTAGGATTTCGGTCATTCGATTTTTTTTGTATTTTTTAATCCGACTGAAACTTTTTTGGTGCCTTCGGTATGCCCAAAGAAGCCATTTTGCATCATTAGTTTGTCCATATAATTTTCCATACAAATTCGGCAGCTGTCCATACAAAAATGATGTATGAAAATTCAAAAATATGTATCTTTTGAAGGAATTTTTTGATCGATTTGGTGTCTTCGGCAAAGTTGTAGGTATGGATACGGACTACACTGGAAAAAAATAATACACGGTAAAAAAAATTTGGTGATTTTTTATTTTTTATCACTAAAACTTGATTTACAAAAAACACTATTTTTAATTTTTTTATTTTTGATATGTCTTAGAAGGCATAAAATGCCAACTTTTCAGAAATTTCCAGGTTGTGCAAAATCACTGACCGAGTTATGAATTTTTAATCAATACTGATTTTTCAAAAATCGAAATTTTGGTCGTAAAATTTTCAACTTCATTTTTCGATGTAAAATCAAATTTGCAATCAAAAAGTACTTTACTGAAATTTTGATAAAGTGCACCGTTTTCAAGTTATAGCCATATTTAAGTGACTTTTTTGAAAATAGTCGCAGTTTTTCATTTTTTTAAATTAGTGCACATGTTTGCCCAGTTTTGAAAAAAATATTTTTGAAAAGCTGAGAAAATTCTCTATATTTTGCTTATTTGGACTTTGTTGATACGACCTTTAGTTGCTGAGATATTGCAATGCAAAGGTTTAAAAACAGGAAAATTGATGTTTTCTAAGTTTCACCCAAACAACCCACCATTTTCTATCGTCAATATCTCAGCAACTAATGGTCCGATTTTCAATGTTAATATATGAAACATTTGTGAAATTTTCCGATCTCTTCGAAAAAATATTTTGGAATTTTCAAATCAAGACTAACATTTCACAAAGGCCAAACATTCAATATTACGCCCTTTTAAAATGTTTGTCTTGATTTGAAAATTCCAAAAATATTTTTTTCGAAAAGATCGGAAAATTTCACAAATGTTCCATATATTAACATTGAAAATCGGACCATTAGTTGCTGAGATATTGACGATAGAAAATGGTGGGTTGTTTGGGTGAAACTTAGAAAACATCAATTTTCCTGTTTTTAAACCTTTGCATTGCAATATCTCAGCAACTAAAGGTCGTATCAACATAGTCCGAATAAGCAAAATATAGAGAATTTTCTCAGCTTTTCAAAAATATTTTTTCAAAACTGGGCAAACATGTGCACTAATTTAAAAATGAAAACTGCGACTATTTTCAAAAAGTCACTTAAATATGGCTATAACTTGAAAACGGTGCACTTTATCAAAATTTTAGTAAAGTACTTTTGATTGCAAATTTGATTTTACATCGAAAAATGAAGTTGAAAATTTTACGACCAAAATTTCGATTTTTGAAAAATCAGTATTGATTAAAAATTCATAACTCGGTCAGTGATTTTTGCACAACCTGGAAATTTCTGAAAAGTTGGCATTTTATGTCTTCTAAAACATATCAAAAATAAAAAAATTAAAAATAGTGTTTTTTGTAAATCAAGTTTTAGTGATAAAAGTTAAATAAAAAATCACCAAATTTTTTTACCGTGTATTATTTTTCCAGTGTAGTCCGTATCCATACCTACAACTTTGCCGAAGACACCAAATCGATCAAAAATTCCTTCAAAGATACAGATTTTTGAATTTTCATACATCATTTTTGTATGGACAGCTGCCGAATTTGTATGGAAAATTATATGGACAAACTAATGATGCAAAATGGCTTCTTTGGGCATACCGAAGGCACCAAAAAAGTTTCAGCCGGATTAAAAAATACAAAAATTAAAATTGAAGAAAAAAGACCGATTTCGTAGAGAATTGCTCACAGAATTCACTATTCAAATTGTGATCTAGTTGAGAAGTAAAAAAAGGCCGTTTCAAATTAAAAAAAAAACGCAAAACTTAATCTAGTCAATATTGTCCTGCGTGAATTCGATTTAAAGTAACCTTCTGCTAATGTAAATAACATTAAGAAAGTTGTTGAAATAATGACTTTATCAATATAGCAAACTTTTAGTTTTTCGTTGTTTTTTTTCGAAAAAAAATCTTTTCAATGCTATTGAGGTGAGTGGCCACCTTGATAAAAATATATTTTTATTCAAATATAAATTGAAAACAGCGATGTGAGTGACTAGGCCAGTTCTAGTGATGACGTAGGACTATGAAAATTTAAAAAAAATCGTAATTTATCAAGTAGGTAGTTTTGATACAATCTGCAAAAGTTTTCGAATGCCTTGGCACTTCTCTAGTCTTTGTAAAATTGAGGGTTTTTTTTACAAGGATTTCCATAGATTCAGACGTAATAAAACGGCTCTCCTTTTTTATCACCTAAATTGACATTTTTGCCAATGGGGATAAATTAGAAGTGACTGGTGGGGTATTTTGGAAATACCTTTAAACGGTGTTATTTTGTAGTTGTAGGAAGATTTCATGGAGTCAAAAAACTTAAGAATATAAGAATGAGATCAAAATCTTATCAATGATCATATTTTCATTTTTTTTGTTATCTATATTTTTAAATCCAAAAGGTTGAAAATTAGATTGCGACTCATGTGTCAATTTAAAGAAAATGAGGCGGTATGTTTTTGCCTTTCTCACCTTACTGAGGAAAGGCTTTAAAATCACTCGAAAAATGAACTTCTCAATTAGACCTCCTAGACCCACCTTCATGTATACCTATCGACTCAGAATCAAATTCTGAGCAAATGTCTGTGTGTGTGTGGTGGGATGTTGATCAAAAAATTGTCACTCGATTATCTCGAGACTGGCTGAACCGATTTTGTCCGTTTTGGCCTCATTCGATCCGTCTTGCGGTCCCATAAGTCGCTATTAAAAATTATGCAGTTTAGTTAAGTACTTCAAAAGTTATGCTAAAAAAACGATTTTAACAAAAGTCCGGAAGATTGTAAAAAGGGTGGTTTTTGTAAGAAAACCCGTCATGTTATACATTTTTAGAAAGGTATTTAAAAGACCTTTCCAACGCGTCCAAGACATTGAAGATCTGACAACCCTATCAAAAGTTATAAGCACTTAAGTGTTATTTATGCACTTTTTGGAGGCCGGATCTCAGATATATTGATGAAAACGTTGTCCGGATCCCTCATGCGATATATCGTTGGATAGGTAATTAAAAGACCTTTCCAACGCGTCCAAGACATTGAAGATCTGACAACCCTATCAAAAGTTATAAGCACTTAAGTGTTATTTATGCACTTTTTGGAGGCCGGATCTCAGATAAGTTGATGAAAACGTTGTCCTGATCTCTCATGCGACATATCGTTGAATAGGTAATCAAAAGACCTTTTCAACAAGCACGAATAGGATTGGGGATCTGGCTACCCTATCATAAGGGGTAAGCATATAAGTGCCCTGCAATATGAAGACTATCAAATCTAGTGGTATGAATAATGAGTCAAATTGATAAAACACTGAATAACATCGCACTTTTGTGTCTATTTTGGAAAGCACCCTTTAAATGTGACGAAGGCACCAACCACCCTAGGGTGGATTCAGTTACGTTTTTTTGTTTAAACTTGAAATATCTTAAATTATTGTTTGAATACTCATAAATTAACATGTGCCTGATCCAAAAACAAAGTGTTAAAAAAGGTATCATTAAATATTGAGTTAAATCATTTAACAATCAGTTATCATCATATTAGCAAAAAAAACAATCAAACTATAAAAAAACAGTTTAAAATAAAAAAATATACTTGGGTAATTCTCTACCAACTCACACGAAATCGGGAAAAGTTGCCCCGACCCCTCTTCGATTTGCGTGAAACTTTGTCCTAAGGGGTAACTTTTGTCCCTGATCACGAATCCGAGGTCCGTTTTTTGATATCTCGTGACGGAGGGGCGGTACGACCTTCCATTTTGAACATGCGAAAAAGAGGTGTTTTTCAATAATTTGCAGCCTGAAACGGTGATGAGATAGAAATTTGGTGTCAAAGGGACTTTTATGTAAAATTAGACGCCCGATTTGATGGCGTACTCAGAATTCCGAAAAAACGTATTTTTCATCGAAAAAAACACTAAAAAAGTTTTAAAAATTCTCCCATTTTCCGTTACTCGACTGTAAAAAATTTTGAAACATGTTATTTTATGGGAAATTTAATGTACTTTTCGAATCAACATTGTCCCAGAAGGGTCATTTTTTCATTTAGAGCAAAATTTTTCATTTTAAAATTTCGTGTTTTTTCTAACTTTGCAGGGTTATTTTTTAGAGTGTAACAATGTTCTACAAAGTTGTAGAGCAGACAATTACAAAAAAATTGATATATAGACATAAGGGGTTTGCTTATAAACATCACAAGTTATCGCGATTTTACGAAAAAAAGTTTTGAAAAAGTTACTTTTTGCGTTTCTCTTTGTTTCGTCGTCCGTGTCTGTCGCGGGTGACCATGAACGGCCATGATCGATGACGACCAACTTTTTTAAAACTTTTTTTCGTAAAATCGTGATAACTTGTGATGTTTATAAGCAAAACCCTTATGTATGTATATTAAAATTTTTGTAATTGTCTGCTCTACAACTTTGTAGAACATTGTTACACTCTAAAAAATAACCCTGCAAAGTTAGAAAAACACGAAATTTTAAAATGAAAATTTTGTTCTAAATGAAAAATGACCCTTCTGGGACAATGTAGATTCGAAAAGTACATTAAATTTCCCATAAAATGACATGTTCCAAAATTTTTACAGTCGAGTAACGGAAAATGGGAGAATTTTTAAAACTTTTTAGTGTTTTTCGATGAAAATACGTTTTTCGGAATTCTGAGTACGCCATCAAATCGGGCGTCTAATTTTACATAAAAGTCCCTTTGACGCCAAATTTCTATCTCATCACCGTTTCAGGCTGCAAATTATTGAAAAACACCTCTTTTTTCGCATGTTCAAAAATGGAAGGGGTCGTACCGCCCCTCCGTCACGAGATATCAAAAAACGGACCTCGGATTCGTGATCAGGGACAAAAGTTACCCCTTAGGACAAAGTTTCACGCAAATCGAAGAGGGGTCGGGGCAACTGCTGTGTGAGTTGGCGGAGAATTACCCACTTACAACATCAAACTTTCCAACCTTCAACATTTGTCCAAATTATCCCCATACAAATTTGTTAAGGAAAATTTTGACACCTTTTGATTATTTTTAACAACTTTACTAATATTATTTTATTGATAAAGAATGGCATATGACCTAAAATAAATGATTTTGAGCCTTTTCATGTGATAGTGTATGTAGATCCCCGAGCAGACGGA
Organism: Culex quinquefasciatus; assembly: GCF_015732765.1. Lineage (NCBI taxonomy): Eukaryota > Metazoa > Arthropoda > Insecta > Diptera > Culicidae > Culex > Culex quinquefasciatus. Next base: position 10,750,431 of record NC_051862.1, read on the forward strand.
AATTACTTGGGAATAATTTTTTTTTGATATTTGAAAATACAAGTTCAATAACATTTTATGTTATTGATAACATGATTTGTTATTTCCCATTATGATTTTTTCGTTATTGGATTGTTATTGTAAAAACAGACTAATAACATTTTTAGTTATTCTTCGAACAAATCTTTGTTATTATTTTTTGTTATTTTAAAAACTAATCCGATCATCCCAATATCAGTTGGATGTATTCTTCCATAACAAAAAATGTTATTCCAAAGTTATTTTGGCTTTCCTCCAATATCAGACCAATAACAAATTTAGTTATGATAATATTAACTGTTATCAAACCCTTATGCAAAAATGGATTTTTCAAGAAGATTCCATAACACTTTCTGTTATTTTAACAGTATTTGTTATTGAAATGACATGAGTTTTGTTATTACCGTCTGTCAGGGTCTTAATATTTCACGATGTTTTCATTGAATTGAAAGTCGGACGCATATTTGCATCTTAAAAGAAGCTTTTTTCATGATGCAGAGAAAATCTCGGTTTTCTGTTTAATTTTACTTCGGAGGCTGTATCTCACCAACCTTTGGTCCAATCTCTAAACTTTATAGTAAATTTATAGTAAAGTAAAGGAGATTGCCAACTTTTACAGGTAAAAAATCACGTTGTAAAAAGAATGGATGTAACACAAAAATTGTGAACGATATCCAAATCTATAGATTGATGAAAAGTTTGCAGATGTAATTTTACATCTTAAAATAAAAACATTTTTTTAGCAATTCCTTTAACTGTTATTCTTGGATGACAAAACAGCTCAATTTTTTCCTAAAAATAAAAAAAAAAACAAAAGAATTGACAGAAATGGCTGTAATGTTTTAACTTGCACTCCTGGGCAGACGGTAATAACAAAATTCATGCTATTTCAATAACAAATACTTTTAAAATAACAGAAAGTGTTATGGAATCTTGTTGACAAATCAATTTTTGCATAAGGGTTTAATAACAGTTTATGTTATCATAACAAAATTTGTTTTTGGTCTGATGTTGGTTGAAAGCCAAAACAACTTTGTAATAACATTTTTGTTATGGAAGAATACCTCCAACTGCTATTGGGATGAGCGAATTAGTTGTTAAAATAACAAAAAATAATAACAAAGATTTGTTCGAACAATAACTAAAAATGTTATTAGTCTGTTATTACAACAAAAAATCATAACGACGAATAACAAATCTTGTTATGAATAACATAAAATGTAATTGGCCTAATATTTTCAAATTTAAAAAATGTCATCCCGGGCAGACGGTAATAACAAAAATCATGCCATTTCAATAACAAATACTGTTAAAATAACAGAAATTGTTATGGAATCTTCTTGAAAAATCCATTTTTGCATAAGGGATTAATAACAATTTATGTTATTATAACAAAATTTGTTATTGGTCTGATATTGGTTGAAATCCGAAACAACTTTGGAATAACATTTCTTGTTATGGTTGAATACCGCCAACTGTTATTGGGATGATCGGATTAGTTGTTAAAATAACAAAAAATAATTGCAAGGATTTGTTCGAAGAATAACTAAAAATGTTATTATTTTGTTATTACAATAACAACCCAATAACAAAAAAATTATAACGACGAATAACAAATCTTGTTATAAATAACAAAAAATGTTATTGGCCTACAAAATACAAAAAAATGTTATTCCCAAGTTATTTCCATCTGCTCGGGAAGTTTTTTCCGTCTACTCGGGCTGGTTATAGCTATTTGCGCAATCATTTTTTTTTGTGTGAAAAGTCAAACAAAAAAGTGATTTTCTAGAGTGAGATTTTTTTTTCTGATAAGTTTTTTTAGAGTGATACTTTTCCGATAGATCAGATAATTCGTTTTCAAGACACAGATTTGTTGTTATAATAGCTTTTTTGTATGGACAGCTGTCACAATTGTATGGAAGAGCTAATGATTCAAAATGACTTCTTAGGTCATAGAAAAGTACACACAAAATTTAAAAAAGAAATTCAAGCAAATTCTCATTGTTGAAAGATTTTAAGTGTTTAAGCGAATTTTCAAAATTCAGATATTCATTAATTTTAAATAAAATGAAGATTTATCAATATTTTTACATATTTTAAATTACAAAATCACAGGTCGGTAGGCATTTTTTTTATAGTTTTCAAATATTCTGCTAAATAATCGTTATGTTATCGTTATGTTATCCAAAACATGATTTTAAATTTGATGCCAAAGCTTTGATTGTTATTGTTAACTAAATTTTCAGGTACCTAATTTTCGCTGTAGTTAACACCTTTTTCCAAAGTTTAAATTCGTCATCTAAGGATACACCCATACCAAAAATCAGCCACCAAAAAACGCTTCCTCCACTCATAATCCTTTCCTCTTATCACATCATCGTTGGCTGACATCCAGAGCTAGGATGGGCGACATCAAACAAAATCCCGGCGCCACTTTCATCATTCGAGAGAGGCCCCGGAAAGATCATCGCGTGGGATGAGTTAAGCTTCCAAATTAAGGTGCGTGCCCTAATCAGAGTAGCACAAGCCCCCGAAAAAAAACAAACCCAAAAATTCTGACCAAGACGTCAAGCAGGAAGAAGAACCATCCCCGGTGTGGTGGACATCCCACTTGGGGTTCAAGTTTTAATCAAATGCCGCCCTGAAGCAGGTGTCAGTCCCAGAACGAGTGGCCAGGCGCACACTCGCTCGCTCCCTGGCCGTCCCCGAAAACCAGAGCACCGTTTTCCCCAATTAAAGTGTCAGATGGATGACTTGCTGGCTAGGAAGCGACGATCACCGCCTCGTCTCCTCTTTTTCTGGTCCGGGTTGAGCGACTTTTGATTAATCCCTGTTTGGAGCCGCCCCTCAAAGCTCGGGAAAGCGAGAAAGGGTTGCGCTTGTGCTCTGCTGCGTGATATCACAGCAAAAAAAATCGCTTTTTAAATATTTTTTAAAAATTGGAGCTAAACTTAATGTTTATTCCATATAAGGTTGAGGTGAAGTTTTTAAAACAAAAAAAAAAAAGGAATGGTTCACTTACCCACTGCCTTGATAACTCAACACATTTACTCACTCACTCACTCGCTTTTTCTCTAACTTACAGATTCACTCACTCAGTCACTCACTCATTCATTCACTAATTCACTCACATACTCTTACTCACTTTTTCTTTAACTTACAGATTCACACACTAACTTATTCATTCACTGACTCAACCACTCACTGACTCGCTCACTCACTTGCCTACTTTTTTTTCTCTCTTTCTCTCCAAGAATAAATTAGACATTTTCAAATTTGAATTATATTTTTTCTCTGTGCAATCCACCTACTAGAAAGGGAAGGAAGGACCCAAGGAGACTGACATGCAAGTGACAGTTGACGCAATTGTGCGAGGAGACCCATTCCTCCCCTGGGGAAATTACGTGACAGTGAGGCGGCGAGGTGAAAATGGGACCCAAGCTCGCTGATTAAAGGGATCATCTCGAAGGATTTGTTAGGGGAAAAGCCTGGTCGGATTATGGAAGTTGGAAGGGATTGCTTAAGTTGGGTGAAGTTTGCTTTAATTTCTGTTATTTTTTTTAAAAATGATTTTTTTAAATTCCAATGTTTATGTTATAGAAAAAAAAATTACACATTTCAAATACGATTTTCAAGAAGCTAGACGACAATCTTCATTGAAGGTGTCTGCTGTCAGCAAAATGCTTCAAAATTATTGTATTGACATTGAGTGTCACCAAGCCACCACAATCCATCTAAATTAACTAGCTAAAAATCTCTGTGAACTCTGTATAATAGGGCCACTCCGACAACCAGGCGACACCATTGTAAACAGTTTGATTTTACAACTGTTTGAACAAGAGTTTGGTTGAGGTCTGCCGGGGCTGTACATCGGTGACAATGCAAAGTTGAGCACAAGGCCTTGGGGCTCGATTCTGTCGCGTCATCAATTTTAAACGGTTTTGTTCGGGAGGGAGAATTGAGGAAGGGAGGGGATCTATTGAAAAAGAGATTTGATTTATCGAAACGGTGGGTGGGGTAGCTTTAATGACTTGATGTTTGTTCTATTTAAATAATATTTTGAATTTTAGTTGTTGCTCCACTTTTTACTTAATTAGTTAATTGAAAGGTAATGTGCAAAATTGGAAATTATGTTTAAAACTTCAAAGATAAGTGATGATTTTGAAAATATTTGAGCAAATTGATTTATATCAATTTAATTTATGTATATTTTTCTTGTACGAAGTATATGACATTTTGTTTCATTTATTAACTTCAACTTCCGCTTAATCAGGAATAATTAGATAAGATTTATTCGATACTCTCGGTGAGATTAGACGAAAGTAGAAAAAATCAATTACAAAAAACTGCTAAGCCAACTAATTTTCCAAATTTATACATTAAGACACAATTAAAATATACAGTAAAAAACGTTTCTTAATCCACCCTTAGGTGCTCGTCTTTTAATTAGCTATCCAAAGATTTGTCGCATGAGAGATCCGGACAACATTTTCATCAATATATCTGAGAACCGGCCTCCAAAAAGTGCATAAATAACACTTAAGTGCTTATAACTTTTGATAGGGTTGTCAGATCTTCAATGTTTTGGATGCGTTGGAAAAGTCTTTCGAATCCTTTCTGAAAATGTATATCATTACGAGTTTTCTTGCAAAAACAGCCTTTTTACAATCATCCGTTTTTAAGTCAAAATGGTTTTTTTTTGCATAATTTTTGAAATACTTAACTAAACTGCATAATTTTTTATAGCGAACCCCAAGACGGATCGAATGAACGGACAAAATCGGTTTAGCCAGTCTCGAGATAATCGAGTGACAATTTTTTTTTTCAACATCCATCTCAGCTCTGAATTTGATTCTGAGTCGATAGGTATACATGAAGGTGGGTCTAGGAGGTCTTATTGAGAAGCTCATTTATCGAGTGATTTTATAGCCTTTCCTCAGTAAGGTGAGGAAGGAAAAAATGTTAATACAGTGCCATCCCGTTTATGGCAATACATAATTTTCAAACATTTCAATAATTGAACGTCAGTTTTAGTTTGGTTTTTGATCAACAATTTGTTAAAAAAATTAAAGCAGTCTCATTCATCGGACATTCTATAAACATCACGGCTTTTTATATATAAAAATTCGTGTTGCCAAAAACGGGATGGCACACATTATATGTAAATTGAGGTAAAAATATATCGGAAAAAAGGTAAAATTCAAACATCGCATTTTCAACCTTACAAAATTATTATTTTTTGTTGCAGTGTAGCTTCTGATTAAAATAATGAGCTTGGATCAAGTTTCTTTGATAATGTTTTGAGATAGAGACAGAGTCAGTCGGTGTACATGATCCTGTTTGTGAAATTTTCGATTCTTTTCAATATTCTTAAATAAGTCACTTTAAAAATAACCAACATTAATTTTTCAAACTTTTAAAATGTTTAAATTATAGAAAAAAATATCAAAAATAATAGAAAAAAACGAAACTATTGGCACTACGCCCCCCGGGGCATGGCCTTCCTCTAACGTGGGATTTCTGCTCCAGCGCCTCTGACGAGACAGGAGAAACCGGGACCGACGTTTTACTTCACCATCCGATAGAAGCTCAGTGGATAAGGCGGGAATCGAACCCGCGTCTCATAGCATCATCGGGATCGGCAGCCGAAGCCGCTACCCCTGCGCCACGAGACCCACATATCAAAAATAATAGAGAAAGTTTAAATTTTGAAAATCGAACAAATAGTTTCTTCTGTTGAAACGTGTAAGCTTAGGAAGAGTTTCTGAGAACCTCAACAACCAGATGTCCATTTTCCAATCATCAAAGCTAAAAAAAAAAAACTTATAACTCTTGATTACAAACAAACAGTATGATTTAATTATTATTTTTTATAATTGTCATATCTACAAATTCCTAGAATTCGATTCCTCAGAATGAACTCTTTCCCAGAAATGTTTTTTTGGCCTTTTATTTAAAAATGGTAAATTCTTATGAGAATAATAAAAACTCAAAGAGATTATTTTTTGTTTATATTAAATTTGGATATTAAAATTAAAGATAATTATTCTACAAGAATTATTATCTCCAAAAATATTGGTGAAAGATTTAAAGATTTTATGTAAAAGGCTTGGGTTTGATCCTAGACGGTCCCGTGGCGAGCAGGTAGGCAGTTGGACTAACAATCCAAAGGTCGTCAGTTTGAATCCCGGGGAGATGGAAGCTCAGGTGTAAAAAGAGGTTTGTAATTGCCTCAACAATCAAGCCTTCTGACACCTAGTTTCGAGTTGGAATCTCGTAATCGAGAACGCCAAGGCAATGCTGTAGAGCAATTTTTTTTAAGTACCAAAAAGAAAAAAAAATCTCTATAAGTTACATTATTCTCTTAAAAACTATTTGACCGATTCTTAGCGAAGCTACACCAAAATGTCACATTTTTCAATTTTCAATGTGATTTTTAATATGATAAAAATCATTTTTATTATGATGCAATAATTGCAATGTGCTTTAAATGCGTTTTCTTACCTTAAATGCCAAGAATATTGACCAAATGTGGTCTGCAAGCCATTGAACGGGAGAGGAGTTTTTTTCATAAATCTGCTCCTTTCGTTGTCCCGTCACGAAAAGAAATGGCTGGCAAAAACTCAAATTTCAACCAATTCTTTCAGTTTAAGGAGCAAAAGATTCGTTTTTTAATTTGTGATAATGTGTAGAAGAGCAAAAGTTTTTAAAAATCAAACTGGCAAAACTGTAGCGATTTTTGTAGTGTTCCTTTTAAAAGTCCAGTTTTACGATGTTCTCCCGTCACGCTACATTTTTATTTCAGGAGAAGCACAGGTACTATATGGTTAATTCTGCATGATATTTCTTTTTAGGAAAATCAATTATCTTTCCAAATATGTTATAACATTAAAACAATGCAATTATTAGATCATAATTAAAATGAAATTTTTCATATAAAAATTCACTTTGAAAATTGAAAAAAAGTGACATTTTGGTGTAGCTTCGCTAAGAATCGGTCAAATACGTTCGAATTAGCGAAATTCGAATAAACGAATCCGCTCTGTAACAGTATAAGTTGTAAAAAATCAGTATAAGTTGTAAAAAACCTGTTGGTATTGATTTTTGAAGCTGAAAAAGAGTGTTTTTGGGCAGCCCAAATCGTTTAATAAATCAGGGATTTTTTCGGCCGAAAACTGTCTAAAAAATGATTCTTTCATACAGGATATTTGGAATGAGCAATAACCTTTTAAGCACAATTTGAATCAAACAACTTAAGAGCGAGTTTTACAACTCCAATACTTCTAACTTACGTGAAATTGTCCGAGGATTCCGAATATGACAAAATTGAGACCAAAAAGTGCCGCTATGGCGGCCTACAGGGCAAAAACTAACGTTGTAAAATGTTTGTTCTAGAAAAATCGAAAAACTATGAGAAAAACTGCGATTGGCCAAAAAGTTAACACCGTAGGCTTATAGTCCATGTTATTACCTATCTTTTGACCTATGGGAGTATGGGTGTTGGAGGCTGTTGCAAAAAGATATTAAGGTTTAAAAAAAATCAATTTTTGACAGTAATTTGCAAAAGCTAAGAGAAAAAGTCGAACCAATCCTGGATGTCTATGGCACATTTTGAAGTGCTTCAAAAGATCTTTCGAATGCATCAAAGAAAATTGAAATTGATGAAGTTTTACGGAAATGCGAGCAATTTTAAGATTTTTTAGATTTTTTGGACCTCAAACTTCAATGCCCGTTTTACCCCACTTCCCTTTGTCGTAGAGGGCTCATATTTGGCATGAGTTCATCTCATGTATAGACAAACAAACGCTGAAAGTTTCATCCAAATCGGAGCACCTAGATACGACCTCTAGAACAAACCGAGCAATATTTACAAATACTGCCTCTTAAATTTAAAATCAAACTAAAGAAAAGTGGATTCATTTGAAAATAATTCAAAAAAATCAAAAAATCATTTTCAAGCATAACTGGTTACTTTGTTTGGGTTCTTTTTATAGGTGAGAAAATAAACTCTCAAAAGCTCACATTTTTTAAGACTTTTGATTGAATTCTTACTGCAATCGTGTTTTTCTATGTAATTTGTAAATGTTGCGTTACCATAAACGGCATATATTTTTGCCTTCCTCACTGAGGTAAGGCTATAATCCTGCTCGAAAAAGTAACTTTTGAAAAACAGCTCGTAGACCTATATTCATGTATACCTATCGACTCAGAATCGAAAACTGAACAAATGTCTGTGTGTGTATGTGTTTGTGTGTGCGTATTCCCCTTGGTGCTCAAAATTCTTGCCAAGTTTTCTCGGCACTGGCTGATCCGATTTGAGTCAAACAAGTTGCATTCGGTCCGGTTTGGTGCCCCATACTGCACTATTGAATTGTTTGAAGATCCGATAAGAAGTTCAAAAGTTACGTATAAAAAAGTGTCAAAGTTGCGAATCGGGTGCTGGAATTTTGATGCCGGATCTCACTTAAATGCATTTAAACTATGTCCAGATCCATCATACAATCCATCGTTGGTTAGGTAATTGAAAGAACTTTCCAATGATTCTAAAACATTGAAGATCTGGCAACCCTGTCTCGAGTTATGACCACTTAAGTGATATTTATGTCCTTTTTGAAGCCGGGTCTCACTTAAATGCATGTAAACGATGGCCGGATCCATCATCCAACCCATTGTTGGTTAGGTAATCGAAAATCCTTTCTAACGAGTCCACAAAATTGATGATCTGACAACTCTGTCTCGTGTTCTGACCACTTAAGTTATATCTGGGTACTTATTTTTCTGGACCTAAAAAAAATAGCTGAAATATGTGTCTAAACCACTCATATTACCCATTGTTGGTAAAAAGTGAGGAAGGCATCAACCACATAGGTGGATTAAGTTAGTTTTTTTTATTAAAAATTTGTTTATTGTCAATTAAAATAAAAATAGATAGCATTTTTTCAAGGATATCCAAATGATTTGAAGACCACCCCAAATCTCTCCAGGTTCACGACCCCGAACGCAAACCGACTAAATCCAGAGACCGACTATTTATTCAGTGCAAATTGGACAACCCTGTCGACGTGATCCGAGAGACCGCCGCAAAATTGGCACATCCTTCCTTCCGGTCGACGACCGTGACTGTGGCACCCAGCACGGGACCGGATAATGATAAATGGGATGTAACGGGTCGCTGGAGAACGCGACGAACGTCCAACTAATTTGACATGCTGTTCGATTAGTGAAGCATTTAAATTTATTTCGTCAATCGTCGTCGTTTGGCAGGTGGGGGGTGGATTTTGGACTTGATGAATGTAGGGAACAATGGAAGGATGCTTGGTCCCGGTGGAATCATTTATCCTGATCAGTCGTTATTTACTTACGGGGTTTCGGGACAGATTGGAGCTTATCAAGATTGATTCGTTGGAAGTTATCGGAAGCGCGCGGTTGGAGACTTTGTGTGGTTTGTTCCATTTGACAAACGATGTTCATTAGATGACAATGGAATGTGACAATAGTTAAACTTTTATTACGTTCTCCGAGATCTACGACTCACACTTAATCTAGATCCATTAATAATAACTGCTCCCACGTGCCCGTAAACCGTCAGCATATTTTCCACAATCTTTCATAAATGCACGTGGCGTTTGTGCCAGTTTTACGATCCATCAAAAGCCAGCACAAAGGTCGTTCGTAAAAAAACCGGCAACACCAAAGTGCAATCTCAGCTGTTGGGTTATTAAATCGTGCAACCGTGAAAGTCTCAAGGATTTGCAGCGTTTCACTGCGCCTTAAGTAGGGGTAGGTGCAAAATTTCCACAGGTTGCCATTACGACTGCGACTGCCAAAAAAGGGATTTGCGGCGAGGTTGATTCCAACAAATCCGAGCGGTCATTTTGCTGGCCAGATTTGGACGATTTGTGGACTGTCAAAAAAGAAAAAAAAAATCCAGCCAGTAAGTTCAAGTCAGAGTAATCAAGTGGTGCCAGAAAAGCCTCAAAAACCTGAAGTGTTGATGCTTTTTGACGTCGTTTCCACTCGAGGCTCGAGAGACTGCTTGAGAGTTTTACGAGGAGCGGGCTATAATTTTCTGCAGAACCATCGTGGTGGTTCAAAAGACGAAAAAAAAAAGAAAAATCTGTGAAAAGGTGCTCTTACAAGTCGGACTGGCAGGGAAAAAATAAACCACTTATTAAATTTTTCACGGCTTCGAGTGGGAATTCTGGAAGTGCTAGAGAGCTTTTGAAGGGCACAGAGGAAAATTATTTTTAAAATTACAAAAAAAAAGTTTGCTGTAGAGAACAACAAATAAAATAAACAAAATGTTGATAAATCCTAATGTTATTAAAGTGGTAGAATAAAATTTAGGGGCAAAAAACAAAGTTTCATAAAACTTCAAAATTTCAATGGAAATATAAGTCTAATCAACTGGAAACGTTTCGAAATGCGTTGAGAACCATATTTATCATGTTCGAGTATTTTTCAAAAATATTTTGAATTTTCGTGAAATTCCAGTACACAGTAAAGTTTTTTTATCCTGAAAAAAATGTTTACTTAGACATTTTGAAAACTTATCAAAACAACTGGACTAATGCATTTTTAAACACTTTTTTTCATTCAAATTAGAGGTGGGCAAAAAAAGAGTGAACTGCTCAATGATCCGGTTTGCTGAAAAGAGCGAACGAACCGTGGCTCACAAAAAAAAATACTGCGGTTCTTTTTTAAACTCTGGTGTTTTGTTGTTTTTTGGTGTTTGTTTTTTGTTTTTGAGAAATGTAAATGCAATTTCAATTATTTTGATATTTATAAAAAAATAATCCCAAAAGTAAATGATTTTCTAAAGAAAATGATAAAACTTTTCATTGTACAACTGATTGTACATTAAAGTATTACTGGAATACAAATTTGACCACATCAAATTACCAAAAATCGAAAGAGCCATTCAAAAGAGCGGCTCTTTTTAATGAGCGAACGAAAATGAGCGGCTCCTAAAAAAGAGCGATTTTGCCCACCTCTAATTAAAATGTTGAAATCATGGCTCCACGACTTTGGTGAGAATCGAGGATCATAAACTTAAAAAATATTTGCAATATTTGGTTTTGATGTTGATGTTGATGTTGATGTTGATGATGATGTTGATGTTGATGTTGATGTTGATGTTGATGTTGATGTTGATGTTGATGTTGATGTTGATGTTGATGTTGATGTTGATGTTGATGTTGATGTTGATGTTGATGTTGATGTTGATGTTGATGTTGATGTTGATGTTGATGTTGATGTTGATGTTGATGTTGATGTTGATGTTGATGTTGATGTTGATGTTGATGTTGATGTTGATGTTGATGTTGATGTTGATGTTGATGTTGATGTTGATGTTGATGTTGATGTTGATGTTGATGTTGATGTTGATGTTGATGTTGATGTTGATGTTGATGTTGATGTTGATGTTGATGTTGATGTTGATGTTGTTGATTTTTTTTAAATATATCCAATATTATTTATTTTAGGAACATAACACTTAATGAAACCAACTTAATATTACAGTGCATATTACTCTAGGCAACCAATAAAGTCAAGAAGAACAAGAAACGTCGTTTACGTTCATACTGCTAGTAGCATCACGCGGTGTGAATGACGATTGGGAACAACTTTTGGAGTGGTTTGCCGGCTGGCTAAGGATCCTATCGATGATGACTAGCAGTTGTTGGTGGTGAACTTTTGAAGAGTGCACTTTCTACTGGTTGAAAGCAGGTGTCGTCTCGGGTTGTTGTGCAGCAGCTTCTGATGATGATGATGGAAAATTCAGGTGGAAAAGCGAAAAGGTGGTGGTCTTTTGGGAGGAGTGATTGATGAAGAAGGAGTTTCTGGTGACGTGTCGAGTGCTTGCCAAGCTTTTAGAAAAGTTGAGCTGTTGTGGCGGTTTGCGTCAAGTTTGAGGCGCAAAGTGTTGTTTCCTAGTTGGCAATGTGTGAAAAGTGTTGCTTGTTCGTTGTTTTGATTGAACTTTTGAGAGCTGATTGACTGAGTGTTTTGACTGTTGACTTTAAGAAGAACTTTAAGAATTGTAGAGCTCAGCATGCATTCCGGAAAATGTTGCCATATTTTAACCAGAAAAAAAGCAATTCCCCAAAAATTTGCCACCGTCTTTCACCGACAGTGCGCAAATAATGAATAATTTGACTTCGTCTCCCACACTGGCCACGTGGCAGCGTTCTCTGACGAGGGTTCCACGTGGGTCGCGGGCTTGGAGGAGTCGGACGCGCGCTTTTCCGATCTTTTTTTTCCTGTCCGGAAGATGCTCGGGAAAATTAAATTAGAAAGGCAAACGTTTCTCCGGCAAACATCCGATGATTTATTATTCCGGAGCCGGGGAGTTCGCCGAAGCAGCCTAGCCTAAGAGCGCGAGGACAATTCGGCGAAGAGTCACACCAACACTTGAGTCCGTGGCGTGGCGTGGGGCGGAAAATGGAGAAGTAAATATTTTAATTTGCCCTTTATTAAGAACATTTCTAAGCGCGAATGAATCTTGTCTCAAAGTGGCCCCCGACTTGGAGAGTGCTAAATACAAAACGGAATCGTAAATCATGCCGCTTTGGCGGGAAAAGTTTTGGCCCGCGCCGGGGCCAGATGAAAAATGTTTGTCCGAATTTGACAGTTTAAGTGGTTTGGGAAGGAAATAATTGGCGGGGGGTTCTGGCGAGATGAAAAATTCCGCGGAGGTGATTCTCGTACTTTGGAGGGGATTTGCTTCTACTTTATGATTGCGCCTTAGGGCAGATAAGATAATTTCTAATTTGTGTAAGCCGAGATCATAATTAGTTACTTTTGGTGTAAATCAGCTGGAAGGGTCTTGGGCCCTAACTGTAGATATTAATTGAAGCAGCAATTTCTAATGTTTAGCAAACTTTTAGCAGGAGATTTTTTGTTTGCGACTTTTTCTCCATCCTTGACCGTTACTCACCGACAAACCAACCTCAAATTTTCCGATCAGTGAACTTTCAGAAAACTTTCCCGTGTGCATTCTTCCTCCCAATTTGATGCCATCTGGCTGGGATGCCAAACTTTGCACCCCGTTGTCGTTCTATTTTTAATTTTTCCATCAACTTCTCCCCTAACGTCAACCGACGGACATGGATCACACACACACACAGAGGAAAAGTCAACCCCCTTGGCCCCGCATAATTCACCGCCAAAACCAAACTTCCGGCCAACATCGTGTTGTTGCACCACAAGAAACAACAATACCCTTACAGTCGAAAAACTCTTCCCAGGAAAAAGTTCAATGTTTACGTTACACTTTGGGTGAAAAAGTGTCTGACTGCACTCCGGACATCCTTTGGCTCTGGCCGGGACAGGGCATCGATTCTCCTGGACCAGTCGGTGTCCATCTGCGCGAACCCCTTTTTTTGCCCGTCTCAAGCATCGACTTTCAGCCAGAGGAACACGTGTTTTTTTTTTGTGCGGGGTGTTTTTGGTGTATGTGGAACACGTGTAACGTGGATCTGTGTTACGTACACACAGTGAAGCCGGCGAGTAACCAAAAGGATCCATTCAGCTTTCTAAAGCCATTTGTAAAAACGAAGTTTTTCATGTAGGATAGTGTTGAAAAAGCGTCGCAAAATTAACAGAAACATTTTTCTATTGATCATATTCAATAAATTAACAAATAATTTTAATTCGATCGATGGTGAATAGTAAAAATTAAAAAAAAAAATGCTTTAAAAACTTGTTTTTTTTTTTGTAGGAATCAACTTTAACAAGGTTAAAAATAAACATAATTAATTTTACCTCCAAAATTTATGTAAGGAAGACATAAAAAATAAATAAAAATATCTCTTAGTTACAGAAATAATGATTATCGGTCCCCATTTAAACGCCAAGATTTTCAAAACAACAATTTCACAAAATATCTGACAAAACTAAAAAAATATTTTTTCGTCTCATTCCGATATGTCTGATTTCCATGCTTATCTTAATCTGCAAAATATGTTCAAAAGAATTTTAAAATCATGTTTCGGTTAATTCTGCGATAAATTTCACGTAACGTACTACTTTTCGATACAATCCTGTTTTTTTACAGTGGTTCAATAGTAGTTTATGCAACAAGTTGCAAAAAGAGGATTTTTTCAGCACGAGTCGTACATTTATCCAACGAGGTTCATCGAGTTGGATAAATACGAAGAGTGCTGAAAAAATAAAGTTTTGCAACGAGTTCCATACAACATTTTTTGCAATTCCAAAAAACACACACTGAGGGAAATTTTATGTCAAATTTTCATGTATTTTGTCAATAAATCGTTTAAATCAAAAAAATGTAGAAAAGTGTTACTTTTCGAAACAAGTGCTGAAAAGTAGAACTTTTCAGCATTTATTTTGAAAAGTGTTGCTATTCGATTCTGTTATTTTTGGTACAGAAAAGTAGGCTATTTCGTCGTTCAAGAATGACAGGAAAAGTAAGTAGTTTCACGACGGAATTGCAAAAAATAAATTTTCACCGATTTCAGGGTTGATTCAAAACATTTCTTTGCTTACATTTAACTGATGAAAAAATTGAGCACTTTTAGCAACTATTTCTACAAAATTAAATAACATAAAAATTAAAATTTTGACAAATATTGGACACACACCAAACTTTTAAACTACACAGGAAAAGTGAAAGCTCATCTTTGGAAATTTTTTATGAAGGTTTTGAAGAACTTAATAAATTTTCCAAAGGATTTTTATCTGTAATTTCCGTTGAGAGATTACTTATCAACAGCAACTTTACAGCATGACTCCAACCCAATAACCGTTCAGCAAAGTTTAAAAATGCACTTTTCTGAGTACTGAAATGTTGAAATTTTCAGCATTATTTTTAACAGTTCTTTATGAATCCATTCCATTCTATGTTTTGTGTCTAAGTTTTGTTTTCCATTCAATATTTGAGGTTTGTCCATAAAAATGTTCTATGAAATTCGAAAATCAGTCCCAAATTTTAGATCGATATGCTATCTTCAACAAAGATGTGTAATCTGCACTGTTTATTTACAATGGATAAATTCTTTTAAAATTTTATTCCTAATTAAATTTTTATCAGAATAACTACAATTTGACACAATTCACCTGCTTCTATTTTTTTCTGATCTACCGTAAACCGGGGTGACATTGATAGGATTTCAGTTTATTTTTGGAATATTTTCCTACTGGTAAGGTTTTTCTCAAAATTATTATTTTTAGAACATGTACTGGGCTAGGCCACACAACGTCTATGCTCCATTTAATAAAAATAAAAGTTTTATCAATAAAGTTTAAAAATAGTTACGTTGAAAATTCTTAGTGTTTAATTTCCCGGGTGATTTCTTGTTAAAATTAGATTTTAGGTCTTAAAACTATATTTTTACGTTAAATTTGCCATTACTAAAATTGCTGATATCGATTTCAAGGAAAAAATAATGTTTATATTTAGTCAACTAAGTATATATGCATTTTAGAGCAATTCCAGCTCAAATCAGGATTTTTTCTGGTACTTTTGTACCCGACCTTCTCCGATTTCAATAAAACTTTGTAGACGTGTTATCCTAGGCCTATATAAGCCATTTTTGTGTATATGGAGCCAATAGTACTCGAAAATAACATTTGAGAAGGGCGTAAGGTATTTTAATATTTTTGTATTTTGTAATTTAAAAATTACTGTATCTCGAAGCCGTTGCGTCGTATCAAAAAGTGGTCAAATACAAACTTGTAGGAAATTGGACGGGCTTTCTGAAAAAATACACTGAAACAAAAAACACGCCACTTCTATGAGATTTTTTGATTTTTAAGTTTAAAAGTTTCAAGGTGATGTCACGATTTTTTTTCGCTCAAAATTTTTGAGGAAATAGCCTAATATGTTACAAAAAGACTCACGAAAAATGCAGGATGGGTCTCTCCTAAAAAAAATACAAAAATCATTTACTAAAACTGTTTTTTTTGAAAAGTGGTCTAAACGTCAAAATTTTTGAAAACCGGTAGTGGGAATCGATTCTCCAGACAATTTTACATAAAAGTCTCCATATTGATCATTGTCCTATGTCCAATCCTTGGAAAGATACAGTGGTTTTAAAAATGAAAACGTTGAAATCATGGAATTATACTGCATTTGAAACTGAATTCGAAGCACGATTCAAAAGTTTTCACATTTTATATGAAATTTGTTAAAACCAAAATGTTTCAAAAACACATAATAATTATTATTTAAAAAAATATTTGGAAAATTGTCCAAAGAATCCAAAAATGGATTCAGTTTACCGATTCAATACCATGTTCATTGAGAAAATTATGACACTTAGAAAAGATTTAAATAATGGTTTTCATCAACATTTTCTTAATTAAAGTTAAATTAATTTTGAAACTTTTCAAAATTTTATAAAAAGTTCTTCATGAGGTACTTTGAACACTACTCTACCACGGTCAGTATGGTTATATACCATTCCGTACGCAATTTTTTTGTAATCTTCATTTAGCGGAAAAAACTTAAACCAATCAAAGTCACCCAGTTTTACGGTATGTGTTTTAATGGACCAAAACTGTCAACGTTTATGAATTATTGCATGACAGTTTTTTTTTTAATTTTTTTCGGTCGAATTATTTTGTTTTGAAATAGTAATGATTTTAGAAAAATTAAAAAATACCCTCATAAAAAATCAAAAAATCAAAACTGTGAAATTCTATTTGAACTTGTATGAACAATTCAGCAGAGTTATAAGAATTTTTAGGTTATTTTTTCTAATTGCTCAATCGGAGGTACTCGTAAATTATTGACAATAAAAGATAAAAATTTGGGATTTTTTATTATCTTTTTGAAATCAATATTTAATGAATTGGAAAATAACGGCTAATATTTCAAATTGTTTTAATCATATTTTGAGCCCTTACATATTTCAACAATTCGGGTACTTTAGAGAGACACAATTGAATAAGCCGGTTGTGTTTGCAACTTTTTTTAAATTTGGCTTTCGTAATAATTTTATCAATGAAAATTTTGGAAAAAGAATTCGTCTTATCCAAAATATAAAATCTCCTATGATTATTCAAATATTTGTAGGGAGAGCATCATAAGCATAAGCATAAGCATAGGTGCCCACCCGCAGTTGCTACTCCGTTATTGACCAGGACCTCCAGAAGTTACATCCACGAGCCGTGGAAGATAAGTGGGTGCTATCTTTCCTCGCTTCGCAACTTCTCAAAGGCCCCTATCATGCTGATCAATACCGGCGCCGGCCACGACCAGTGGTAGGGTCACGGGGAAGTGGATGGGAATGTTAGTCCGATACTTGAGTGATAGAGACCGCCCAATCGACTGCTTCTCCGACAAAGTATCACATGAGTTTTGAGGGGGTTAGTAGATGGGTATGAGGTCAGGATTCACGAGTGGCAGTGATGTGACCATGAGCATTTTGTTTATCGGTTGAAATTTTAAATCTTAGGCAGCCGGCTGCGGAAAGATAGATAATTGATCATTTAAGAAGATTTTTTTTTATCGAACGCGTGCCAGCCGAGCAGTAGTGCTATGGGCTGGACTTATCAGTATATTTTTACAATTTAGATAACGCGAGCAAATTTCAAAAATAGTAAATAAATGACGCTTTACTCTTCATAAAATCGATCGATGCCAGTTGGAATAAATTTTTACGATCATTTACGATGAAAATTATCGCGAAAAGAACAGGACTGCGCGTCCCCTGAAGCACTGCACTTATAATGTCCAATAAGTTATAATAACCAGTCACCCCATGCACACAAACAGCGACATAAAAGAAATGAAAATGAGCATGCAAAAACAGGACGGCGCGTCCGCGTGGTCAGCGCACTAATGATGCCATTATTTAATTATAACAACCACTCACCCAAGCACACAAACAGCGACATAAAAGAAATGAAAATGAGCATGCAAAAACAAGACAGCGCGTCCGCGTGGTCAGCGCACTAATCAAATATTTGTAGGGAGAGCATCACTGCAAAAACTTTTGAATTTTTTTCAAATTGAATGGGTCCAATAAACATATGATGGAAAAAAACTGTAGAATTTGTAAATACAAAAATAAACGATGTACAATGTTTTTTTTTATATTTTTCCAAGACTGCATTTTTTTCAATAACATTTTAAATTGTCAGTAAAAATAATTTGTTTTATTCCCTGATTTTTTTAAGCAGTTTTGAAGGGGGTGGGGGGAACCTAAAATAATATAAGTATTGACCTGAACAAAATTTTGTTGAAAATAAATAAAATTTTGATCCCTTCGATTTGTTTTTGTTCAGAGCTTAACAGAATATATTATAATTTTTTTTATTTTCTATGATTTCTTTGGACTAGTGAGAATCATTCTTATTTTATATCAAATCATGTTGAATTTTTTTCTGAATTAAATTTTTCAACGACAGAAAAAAAATCTTTTTGGCCATGCTTAGTCTGTAAATGATACTAATTTTATTCAAGTTGGTAATGCTAATCCGATCTCTCCTTCATCAATTCAGTTCCGTTCGCCACCGAGAACCCGACCCCTGTCTTAGTCGAATAAAGCTAACCACATGCCAAGAGCGCACTGTGGCCACACCGAACAGACCAGACCAACGGCCGTTACGATGGCCATGTCCCGGAAAAATCGGTCACAAAACTGCCAGAAAAAAAAAGAACCTGAATCCCGCCTCACACGGTACGGTGGTTTGCTCCAGTTGAGGGATAAAATAAATTGTTGCTAACCACTTCCGACATAAATGCAGCACTTAAACTCGGGCATTGTGTTGAGTGAAGTGCGGATTCAGGACGCGGAGGACGAGGTTTCAAGTGGATGTTCTTCGTGGCTGCTGCAGCTGCACTCCGGAGAGCCTGGCTATGTGGCCAACCCGGTCCAGGACACATGTTAAAATGTAGCTTCCGGCCAAGGAAAGGAGTAACTTTACGAGAGAGAGAGAGAGAGTGTGTGTGTGGTGTACCTTTTAAAATATGATATCTTGAAGTGGGTTGTGACCCTTTCGGAGGAGGGGTACTGGTCAGGGTAGAATTACATTTGAAATAGAAAAGGACATGCTTTTTCATCGTCGGTTAGTGTTTAATTAGCTTGATAAATGCGTTGTCGCAATGTTGAAATAGTGGTTTGCTTTTTGTAAGCTGGAGGTAAAGATTAATAATATCTTGCAGTATTTCGCATAAACAATGAAATTACAACTTTAAAAATTTAAAACCAAATCGGATGATGCCTCAAATTCCAATCAACCCACGCCCTAAAAAGGGTTCAAAAATCAACTTCCCCGGAAATGAGTTAGCATCGGTATATCAAATAACCGTAAAAGTTCAAAACCGCCCGAACGTGACAAATTTGATTTGCCGATTCTGGTGAGTGACTGTTATTTGGGGGCGTTGGAGCAGGCAGGTGGTACGGATTTGCCGGAAAACCCCTTTTTGTAGCCGCATTAGCATTTTTGCGAAAAATCCGGGTCACACACACGACGGGCCAAATGGGATTTTCCCGGACGATTCAACGTAAGGACCACGATCACACTACGTCATCCATTTTCCGGTGAGAAATTCTCTAGAATTTTGACAGTTTTGGATTTTTTTATTGAGCTAAAACCTAGTTCAAATCAATTTTGCATAATTTACTCTACAAAAAATAACAGAATCGACTTCATCCCTTGTATGAAAAGTCCTAATTTTCAGCACTAAATGGGGTGCTAAAAAGTTAAACTTTTCTGCTCTTCTATCGAAAATACTTTTCAATATTGTTTTTATACCGTTCAATGAGTTGACTACACACATCTAGAGTTTTTTTTTTGAATAGGCCCTATCATGGATTGGATGGAAAAATCGCGAAAAAATCAATTTCGCTTGCAAACTTTTTTCACCCGCGAAAGAGAGAGGAGGCAAATCACGCAAAAGAAAATCGCTCCCGAAATTCTCCCAGAAAATCAATCTGCTGATGATTTTTTGTGAATTTGCTTGTCAGCACCACTTAAAATTATTTATTTCACTTTGTTTACACACCTTGCCCATCTAAAAAATGTGACAGGTCATTTTTCGACATGTGACGTTACACTTGCAAGTGTAGTAGTGAAATAGATGTTCCGCCGAATAATCAAGATGATGATTTTTTTAGATTTCTTTTACCGATCTTTCGTGCGCGAGAGAGGAGAGCATGCTTTCTTCGGATTTTTTCTCTTGATGAACATCCAATGATTTTCTTTTGATGATGATTATTCCATCGCTGGGTCCTATAAACATATGGGTAATTCTCTACCAACTCACACGAAATCGGGAAAAGTTGCCCCGACTCCTCTTCGATTTGCGTGAAACTTTGTCCTAAGTGGTAACTTTTGTCCCTGATCACGAATCCGAGGTCCGTTTTTTGATATCTCGTGACGGAGGGGCGGTACGACCCCTTCCATTTTTGAACATGCGAAAAAAGAGGTGTTTTTCATTAATTTGCAGCCTGAAACGGTGATGAGATAGAAATTTGGTGTCAAGGCGACTTTTATGTAAAATTAGACGCCCGATTTGATGGCGTACTCAGAATTCCGAAAAAACGTATTTTTCATTGAAAAAAAACACTAAAAAGTTTTTAAAAATTCTCCCATTTTCCGTTACTCGACTGTAAAAAATTTTGGAACATGTCATTTTATGGGAAATTTAATGTACTTTTCGAATCTACATTGTCCCAGAAGGGTCATTTTTTCATTTAGAACAAAATTTTTCATTTTAAAATTTCGTGTTTTTTCTAACTTTGCAGGGTTATTTTTTAGAGTGTAACAATGTTCTACAAAGTTGTAGAGCAGACCATTACAAAAACTTTGATATATAGACATAAGGGGTTTGCTTATAAACATCACGAGTTATCGCGATTTTACGAAAAAAAGTTTTGAAAAAGTTTGTCGTCATCGAACATGGCCGTTCATGGTCACCCGCGACAGACACGGACGACGAAACAAAGAGAAACGCAAAAAGTAACTTTTTCAAAACTTTTTTTCGTAAAATCGCGATAACTCGTGATGTTTATAAGCAAACCCCTTATGTCTATATATCAAAATTTTTGTAATTGCCTGCTCTACAACTTTGTAGAACATTGTTACACTCTAAAAAATAACCCTGCAAAGTTAGAAAAAACACGAAATTTTAAAATGAAAAATTTTGTTCTAAATGAAAAAATGACCCTTCTGGTACAATGTAGACGAAAAGTACATTAAATTTCCCATAAAATGACATGTTCCAAAATTTTTTACAGTCGAGTAACGGAAAATGGGAGAATTTTTAAAACTTTTTTAGTGTTTTTTTCGATGAAAAATACGTTTTTTCGGATCTCTGAGCACGCCATCAAATCGGGCGTCTAATTTTACATAAAAGTCCCTTTGACACCAAATTTCTATCTCATCACCGTTTCAGGCTGCAAATTATTGAAAAACACCTCTTTTTTCGCATGTTCAAAAAATGGAAGGGGTCGTACCGCCCCTCCGTCACAAGATATCAAAAACGGACCTCGGATTCGTGATCAGGGACAAAAGTTACCCCTTAGGACAAAGTTTCACGCAAATCGAAGAGGGGTCGGGGCAACTGCTGTGTGAGTTGGCGGAGAATTACCCATATGAATGACAATATTTATGAACTTCGTTGGATAAATGTACGTCACGTGCTGAAAAAATCTTCTTTTTGTGTTTTTCTGCAATTTGCATTGACCTGATTTTTTATATTTTGTTCTGATATTTTGGAGAGAATTCTTTTTCTTTTTTCCTCTTTACAGAACACACTTTCCAGTTCAACACGACGAGCAAAAAGTAATGTGCCCTGAATTGGAAGTAATGTATGTGTGTGAGTGAGCGTGTATTTGTGATAAAATAAATCCGGAACGTTCGAAATCACGACTCTTTTATTTCCTGGAGCTCAATAGTAGTGCTTTTTTCTGTCTCTCTCTGTAGAACCCTTCATCGACCACGTGTTAGGTAGGCAAACCGTCCCTCCTCGATATCCATCGATGAATGGAAGCAAGTAAGCAATCAGGGGATAATTCACTTAACGAAGGAAAAGCTTTTCCCTGTGTGCGTTTGGGGATCATTTTTACAAGTTCCACGTGTATAGTAGACGCGTGTGCGTGTGGTTTTCCCCTCAAGATGTTGCGAGCTACTTTTTATAGGATTTCCCACCTACAATAACCATTATCGTAAAATTCATCATTTCGAAGCCGAGAACCGTGTTGGGGATAAATCTTGCCGAGGCAGACGAATCCTCGAAACACCTTTTTTCGGTTTTATTTTATCCAACTGACTTCTGGGCCAGATGGCCGGCAGTGTCCTAATGGAACGGCGTTCCGGCGGGGGGTGGTCGCTGCTGATGTTCGTAAATATGTAAAAATATACGACGTCGTCGAACGAATGGACCGAACAAAAATGCTCGTAAAATGCTAGGCGTGGAATGGAATTTGGCAACCGTGGAGAGGTTTTGGACATGGTGGGAAAATTTAAGATTGAAAAAAAGTTTTATTTTCCCTAAAAGTCACAATTGTATAAATTAAGAAATTTTATTTAGAAGTTTAGTCGATGTTTTACATAATTTGATAAAATATTCTAGTTATTTCAGCAAATTTAGCATGGTTTGGTAATGCAAACTATGAAAATTAGAGTTTTTAAAAAATCTGTTTTTGTTTATATTTTTGCCATTTTCAAATATTCAGATAAAAATAATAAATTGATATTTTTCTGTAGAAGTTGATTGATTTTTGTTGAAAAAACTGTTTCTATGAAAGTATAATGCCAACCTGATCCTGACAAAAAATAATGAGAAATTTTGAGAGATTTCAGATTTTTTTTTGTTACATTTTTCGGTTGCGTCATTGGCAAAGTTGTAAGTATGAATGAAGGAAGACTAAATTGATAAAATTGATACAAGGAAATAAAAAAAAATGTGATTTAAAACATATTTAAACAAATTTTATGACTTCAATTTTAAATGAATATCAATCAAAAAAGTACTGTAGTAAAATATTGATAAAATGCACTGTTTTTAAACCATTTTAAGGTAATTTTTATGAAAAATGTCTTGGTTTTTGAACTTAAAAAATAGTGAATATGTTTGGTAAAAAATCGAAAACATGAGTAAATGCCACGTTTATGAATTTTATTTTATCTCCTTTTGGTTGCTGAGAAGCAAAAAAAAAGTTAGTTTTTCTCAGGGTAACCAAATCAACCCTCATTTGCTGATTACCGTTATCTTTGGTATCCATTACTGATTCGTTTTTAAATTAAAAAAATGAAATTTTCTGCCCGTCAAAATATTTTATTATTTTATATTAAAATATTTTTTTTTTGAAAGGGCTCTATTTTTTACACTTTTAAATATTGGGCTAAATGTTAAAATTTTTAGATATTTTTTTGAAAAGAGCAGAAATTTTCACAAATTGCTATTTTTTAACATTGGAAATCGGACCATTAGTTCCCGAGAGATTGGTGTTCAGTAAAACGAGAAATAATTGAGCCATAATGCGAAAATCTATTCTTTCCTGTTTTTTAATCTTCGCATGGTCATATCTCGACATCCAAAGGTCGTTCCAACAAAGTTCAAATATACGAAATATTTTTAGGCTGATGCAAAATTTTTAAAAATATTTGTACCAGCCTTATTATAAACCGGCAAACATGTGCACTATTTAAAAATTGAAAACCTGTGATTTAATTTAAAAAAAAAAAAACTTTCCTTAAATTGCTATAACTTTGAATCGTTGATTTTTCAAATTTCACTAAAATTCTTTGATTGCAAATTCATATTTTCATATGACAAATTTTTACCCTTTTTTATCTTTTATGATAAAATTTTTAGGGCAAATATATCATAACATAGTTTGCTGCTATAGTTTTGAAGAAAAAAAAAAACATGTTTTTATTTAGTTAACCAAGTTGTTTTCTTTAGCAAATTACATTTAAATGTAAGGAACAATTGGAGAATTTTGCCTAATTTTTTAACTAGTTTAGTTTCCAAAAATATTTATTCACTGCGTGTTATCCATATTTTGTACGAAATTTGATCTGCTTAAAATGCCTGTAAATTTAAAAATGGAATAGAATTGTGTTTCAAAAGCACATAAATTTTATTATTTACAAACTTAGGTAGGGGAGAGTGGGGAGACTTGATCCCCGGGGAGACTTGATCCCAAGCCTGTATCTCGTCAGCATTTGGTTAAAACAATTAGCTTTGTTTTAGAAAGATGTGCGAAATTAACTAAAACTCACTGTAGAAAACAAAGAAAAAAAAAATGTTTAGATCGAGTTACACACATTTTTCTAAAACGAGCTGCAAAAAACTTCCAAGAGATCTTTTTTTCTTTGTTTTGATATGTATAGAAAACACTCAAAAATTATTCAAAAAAATATTTTTTATAAATGAATTGTTTGATAAACTTATCAACTCCAAAACCCTTACGCATTTGATGTTAAATTTATCGTCATACTATTTTTACAATCAATTGTTTAAAAAAGTGCGTTTAGGGAGACTTGATCCCTGCATTTTTACAGTCACTGGAATCAGTCTCAAGATTAATTAATTGGGCTGGGTTTTCATACATAGTTTCCTTTAGTATAGTTGTACATAACTTACTGCAGTTTGAACATTTTTTCAAAAGTTTTGTAAACAAAAATTTCCAGCTTTTGTAAACATGCTCAATTTTGGTCTAAAAAATAATATTTAGTTTTTAAATATTTTACATACTAAACTTGTTATTAGGCTTAGTGATTTTTCACGCACGAAAATAGCAAATTTCACGGGGAACTCAATTGTAAAACACACAATTTCACGCAAATTTCACGGAACGTGAGAAATGTTGAAATAACTCTGAAAATCTTTTGTTTAAAAAAAATCTTCACTAAATTTGAACGTGAAACAAAAAAAACTCTCATAATTTTCAAAAAAAGTTTCCACCTAGTTTATAGCTCTTTTTATATTCAAAACAAAATGTAGGGTATCATTTATTGATCTACATGTTTGATATTCAACAAATAAAGCGATAATGTTTTCGCTGATTTGCTTCTGTTTTAATAGTTTACATTTTATTGAATTTCATATAAAGCAAGATTTAACTATCTTGTTCATCCAAAATGAGTAAAATAGTTAGTTAAATTTTCTGCGTCATTTAGCCCATTCAAAATATTTTTTTAGGATTCGATCACTCTTTTCAAAAACTAAATTTAAAATCAATAGGCAAAAATAATATAATTTGCAACAAAATCGAAATTTTTATTTAAAATGAGATCAGAAAACAAAAAGGTGTCATTTTTTTACTTTCACGGGAATCATCCACCCATATTGCGTTAAAATTAAACAGAACTTAGAAAAAAATCTGAAACGTTTTTAAAATGTGATTTCAAAGTGATGAGTATTTATAATACTTTTCACTTATTTTTGGATAAAACAAAGCTTATTTCATTTTGAAATTTTAATTTTCAAATTTAAAAGGGAAATTTTTTCTAAAGTGAAAAAATACTACAAAATTTTGTTAGTTCCTAAAAACTGATAAATCTAAACAATTCTTCAATTGGTTCATATCAAGCTTTTCAATTGAAAACTTATAAAATTTACTAAAATAGTCTTTTTGGTTGAAAACTTATAAAATTTACTTTAATAGTCTTTTTGGTTGAAATATTGAAGTTGTTTGAAGAAAAGCATGATTTCAGAAAATTTATAAATATCAATAATTTCACACCATTCGCGGATGGTCATAAAATTTCTCTAACCCTATATAAGTAATTGAAAAGGGGTATTTTCACTCGCTTAATTCTACAGTAGATCTTCGAATTATTTTTATTCCTGTTTGAGCTTGATAAAATTTTTGAAAATAATTGTTACAGTTTCATACAAACATAAAATTTCACGGGATTTCGCAGAATAAGACAAATTTCGCGGATTTCACGCTGTCCACGAAATCGTGAAATTTCACTTACTCTACTTGTTATATTTTGAACACAAAAGTACAGGTTTTATGTGAAATTACTGTAACTTATAGAAAATTAAAAGTATGAATGAATAAGAAACATTTTGCTTAAGATTTCTTCAAAATGTTGAAAGGGGGATTAAGTTACCCCTAACATTTTTGAAATGCCGGTTTAAAATATTTTTTTAAAACGCTTGGCATGATTCGTAGAGTTCATCTGATGAAATACCCTTATAAGCCAAACGTAGATGATGTTTAAGCTTTCAATTCATGCAAAAAGTTTATAGTTTTGTGAGAAATTGACAGAGTTATGTGCGATACAAAAAAAGGGGATCAAGTCTCCCCACTCTCCCCTATTTTATCATCTTCTTGTGGAAATTATTCAAAAAATACGAAAATGCATTCCGTTTTCCGATTCGAACTGTTTTGACGTGACACTATTAAAATAGTCTTTTCATTATTTTTATTTAGCTATTGTTAACTAGCTTTTTGAACTTATCAAAATTTTATGATAACTTTTTCAAGAAGTAATTAATGAATTTGTACTCATTTTTTTTGTGGAAAAATAGGTTTGAACCTATCACATTCGCCCCGGCAGATAGATGAAATAAAAATCAAAAAAAAAAATTCGAAAAAAGCTGATTTCGTTGATAATTATTTTACTGCAGACTCACTATTGATCTAAAATGCAAAATTCAGATTCGAAACCATTTTGAGCACATTATCTATTTTTTAACTTTTTCTCATCAGTTGTGAAATTTCTTTAAAATAGGAAAGTTGCAATATTTAAATAAAATCCAATTCACAAAATGTGGACCCCACCAATCGCTTCCAAACCTGAGGTGGGTGTTTTGCGGAGCAAAGTTTCGAATAAAATTTAGAATGTTTCGACTTAATTTTTTCTGTGTTTTTTTTTTTAGAATGATGAGCCAGTCAAATCTGTACATTTTTAATATTTAAAGAATCTAAAAAAATAGGAAAAACATCTATAATAATTTAAAGAAATTGATGAAAGTATAAATATTTTGTTCCATCCAAATTATGATATATTGTAGACTTACATTCTCATGATTAGCTTAAAATTATCAATAGAAAAGATTCGATTACTTCCCAGTGTGCCATCAGCGCTTATCAGCATCAGAGTGTGAGCTGTACTGTGTACTCTTGGAGATTTTATGAGACGCATCATGGCAGTGCAAAACATTCAATTTTATTTCCAGTATTCATGTCAAGAGTCTTTTTTGACTTGTCTTATCGATTTTTACCATTTTTACCATATAACTGTGCTATTTTCATTTTTTAAAGATTAATTTTCTGTAAGAAATATCATTTTACAAACTCAAACTAACCATCTTATTCATATGTTCTGTATACGTCAGTTTTCCCACAATCCAAGCCCAGCGTCCCACAACATTTTCGGCTCGGCCAACCCAAACCTTCCCAAATTTGCTCCCGCAGGAAAAAAAACGTAAATAAATTGTTTGCAATAAATTTGATTTACAAACTACGCTGTTTCACAAATCAAGTTTTCCCGCCGGGATTCGTACCCGGCGAACGTTGTCTGTGCCGCTGGCAGTAAATGGTCCACATTTTGACGTGTTTTTTGTTTTTCAGAGTTTATTTTTAGTTTCAAGAATTTCTTCCCCATTGATTTTAAAAAAATTCGAAATTTAAATATATTGGCAAATATTGTCATTTTTCCCCACATCTTCCTGACCTCTTTCAGAATTCCAAGATTTTTTCGATACTTTTATTTGTCTTTTCACCGCGCTCACTCACAGCTGTTCACAGGCTGCTACTACATCCTCGGTACTAAAGCTAAGGGGATCTGTTACGAACATTTCCACAAGACGTTTCGCTGGCAACATTGTCTTGCGCTGTTTCGACTTGTGTTTTCCGACGTTCGCATCCGGCCATGCTACTTTTCCTGCTGATTTAGTAATGGGAATTAGATGAAAAGTTTGTCTTCATCCATTTACGTGATTCTGGGAGAGTTTGCGAGCGAGCCGAGGTCGAGGTCGAGGATGAAACTTCCGAGGTCACTCTGCTCGAGTGGTGTCCTGGCAACACTGTTGGGTGCTTCTTGACGGCAATAAATCTCAACTTGGTTGGTTTAGTCGGAAAAGGTCAGTTTGGTGGTTCACACAGATGTACTTTCGAGAGACTGACTGAGGCTGCTGTTGATGGTGCGGAAAACTTTGGAGACAGAAGCAGTTACGAGTGACTGAGACAGATAGAGGGGAAGTCTCCAAAATTCATTTCGAAGTAAATCGTTTAGAACTAATAAGCAGAGGGTATGTTGTGGCAGCCTTGTGAGATGTTGGGAATGGTTTAATGCTGTAGGAAAATGGGTTGAAAGTAATATATGAGAGTGGTATAATTTGGCAATCATTTCGGTTTTCGACCTTGTTGGTTGGATTTGACGCGCGACAAATACTTTCAATCAGTTGTAACAAGTAAAGGCGTTTTAAAGCCATATTGAAGTGGCACAACATAACCTCACTATTTAAAAATTCCAACATATTCTTCCCTCAACAAAGCATAACATTAAAATTAAAAGAAGTGCTTGTCACTCATGACAGGTGCATTTTCCACCAAAAATGGTTCATTTCCCAGATTTTCCTTGACGTTGTCTGGGTCCGTTCTGGAATGCACCCAAGGTGAGATACCTGCCACAACCACAAAGAGGACAGCGTCGTCCCCCGGACTAGCTGATGACACTAGGAAAAATTGCACGTTTTCCTTGGCATTTTTCATTCCAGCAGAGGCCACGACGACACGTAGGGCAGGTACCTGCTTAGCAGGCTACAATGCACACAACGACTCCGTCCTAACCATGAGATCTTTGGCGAAAGAGTTCAGCACTTTGCTGTTTTCGTGCACAGACTTCATGGGCTCATCTTCTTAAATTTGTGTTACAAAAAATCAAATCCTGAATTTATCCGTTTTTGTCACAACCAAAACTTGGAAGCGATCCAAAATTTCGACGTAAATCTGTGCTAAAAACATCCAACCAGATCTTGCCAGTTCATAGCTTACCGACGGGCAAGCAAAAGAAAAGTGCACCTCCGGAGATGCCTGCCAGAAGATTGCAATTCTTGAAGCAGCAGCCAACAAACCGGAAGAAGCCACCGCTGGGAAACGTCGTCGGTTGGTTGCACGGTGTGGTGGCATTTCGTAACCTGAATAGAAATGAGCAACCCCGCTCTTGTTGTCACAGCGAAAAGGGGTTTGAAGCAGGCACAGCAAAAAATAAATTTGGGAAATGCGAAGCTAAAGCTTATTATGCACGGTATGTCCACGCATCCTCCCTTCCCTGTCGATTCTACTCGATACTCGTTCTTGATGATCTTTTCAGATTTTTTTCAGTGTGCAGTTCACATAACTCTTGCCTTATTACGCTGTGGTTACCCGACAATGGTACTGAGCTTTTCATTGGCATGTAGATAAACACAGACACACACGCTCACATATATTTTCAACGCTGAAATCTTCCGATGTGATGCTTCTTACCGGAACGAAAAGGTTACTTTCATGGAGTCCGCACATCCGGTGGGGATGATATTTACAGCTGGTTTATTCTTGCTCTGTCTTTCTAAATACGACATAAATTGCAAAGTTTTTTCATCTCTTTCCTTCAACTCGTTCCACAGAATAAATTGTTCCCTTGTCAGTTTTTACAATTAAAGCGGAAATTCACGCTGCAATGAGTCCAGCAACAGCACTTCCTTCATCTTTTCGCCAAATCAAGAGGACCAAAACTAGGGCAACGTTAGACTTTTTGTGACACGATTGCGCCAGTTTCTGCCATGAAATCGTAGAATTCTCATCTCCCAAAAAAATATCCCCAAATAACTGGCAACACTGGCCAGCCATTGTGTTAGTTGGCCAAGTTTGTGCAACTTCCGAAACTGTTCATTAGAGAATAAGCTCGCGCGGCTCAACTTTAGGAGCCCGAAAAGTTAAAAAGCTTCCAAGCCCCGGTTGACGAATTTTCGTTTGCTGCGGAATGGTTCCCTCCAGATTGCGCATATTTCCAGCTTCCAGCTTTTATGCAGAGCAGCAGAGAGTTTGCTTTTGTTTGCTCGTTGAGTTTGGTTGTTTGCTGGGGCGTGATTTGGCTGGAAGGCATGTTGTGCTAGCTGATTTTTGTTCTTTTTATTTTGTCAGCCCAGGGACATTGGGAACATTGGTCGATAAGTGCAGTTTGCAGTTTGCGAAACGGAACGTGGCTGAAAAGTTGGAGATGAGACCAGAAAAGATGTTGCCAGGTTACATGGAAAATGCCGAAAAAATGACAAAAATGAAAAATTCTCAATCTTCTTCAATTTGATCTTCAAATCTTCAAATCTTCAAATCTTCAAATCTTCAAATCTTTAAATCTTCAAATCTTCAAATCTTCAAATCTTCAAATCTTCAAATCTTCAAATCTTCAAATCTTCAAATCTTCAAATCTTCAAATCTTCAAATCTTCAAATCTTCAAATCTTCAAATCTTCAAATCTTCAAATCTTCAAATCTTCAAATCTTCAAATCTTCAAATCTTCAAATCTTCAAATCTTCAAATCTTCAAATCTTCAAATCTTCAAATCTTCAAATCTTCAAATCTTCAAATCTTCAAATGTTCAATTCTTCAATTCTTCAAATCTTCAAATCTTCAAATCTTCAAATATTCAAATCTTCAAATCTTCAAATCTTCAAATCTTCAAATCTTCAAATCTTCAAATCTTCAAATCTTCAAATCTTCAAATCTTCAAATCTTCAAATCTTCAAATCTTCAAATCTTCAAATCTTCAAATCTTCAAATCTTCAAATCTTCAAATCTTCAAATCTTCAAATCTTCAAATTTTCAAATCTTCAAATCTTCAAATCTTCAAATCTTCAAATCTTCAAATCTTCAAATCTTCAAATCTTCAAATCTTCAAATCTTCAAATCTTCAAATCTTCAAATCTTCAAATCTTCAAATCTTCAAATCTTCAAATCTTCAAATCTTCAAATCTTCAAATCTTCAAATCTTCAAATCTTCAAATCTTCAAATCTTCAAATCTTCAAATCTTCAAATCTTCAAATCTTCAAATCTTCAAATCTTCAAATCTTCAAATCTTCAAATCTTCAAATCTTCAAATCTTCAAATCTTCAAATCTTCAAATCTTCAAATCATCAAATCTTCAATTCTTCAAATCTTCAAATCTTCAAATCTTCAAATCAAATGGGGTTCTCAACTCAAAATGCACGTGCGTCTAGTAAGCATGACAGCGACGATTTCCCAAAGTGTTCACCCCTTGCAGCAAACTCATATCTCAACCGCCATTATTGCCATTGGCCTTGGCAAGCTTCACCGTGCGCGGTTGAGGCGCGCAATCAATGTGTCAGATATTGGCCAAATTTTGCATGGCCGGGAAATGTTAGGCCCCGGTGCCAAAGGGGTGGAACCAAAATTTCTCTCTCGCTTTGTGATAGGTTTTCTAGATAAATGAGCTTTTTATCAGTGATTTATAACACATTTGTTCAAATTTACACACCACCTCTACGGGTGGTGGTGGCACCACGTGGGGGAGGACACGTGTACAACATGGTTGCGTGCGAATAGATCTAACGAGGTTTGACACTGATTATGTCCTCTGCCCGGTGGGACTTCCTCACAACAAACAAATTGTGTAACTCTGACTCCACTCTTTCCAGGTTATGATGAATTGCCCCCCAAATAAACTCCCAGGACTCACCGTTCACGTGCAGGTAGTAGATTATCACTTTCGGCGGGTGCGTCGAGATCTGGCACTCGTACACGCCCTCGTCGTTCTTGTTGGCAGCGGCGATCTTGAGCCGCCAGTTGTTCGGGTACTGGAACTCGATCGTGTACCGCGGATCGCCCGAGTAGGTCTGCTTGCCGACCGTCAGCAGCTGCAGGTCCGTCTCGCCGTGTTTCCGCCGCACCCAGGACACCTGAGAAGGGACAACTTCAGCTTTGTGGACGAATCATCGCAGGAAGAACTTACCGTTTTGTCCTGCAGCAAACTTATCCTACAGCTTAGAAATAGGTCGTCCCCGTTCTGGACGGTGATGTTGGTGACGTTGTCCGTCTCAAAGTGGGGACCGTACCTGGAAATGGACAGAAGTAAGACATCAAAGTTAGTAGTTCACCAAGCTTCCGATCGACTTGCGGTCTTCGACAAAGTTGTTTTGTTAAGCATTGACCATATATTATGCCACAAAATGAAACATTTTGACTTATTTATGCTCCGCAATTTTCACAAATTTAGCTATTTATCTCTCTATCTCACCACAAAGCCCCATGACCTCTCCATAGTCCTGGGCTAGAATGAATAATGAACTGCCAAACTGTATCTCCGTACGTGTGTCTAATGTGCATGTGTACGTGTGCAGTTCATAAATTGGAACTATTGTCAACCTTGACAAAGTATCGCGCCAGGTAGGATATTTTCATAACTTTGTACGTACAAACGTACAATACCCGGGGAGTGGAGTGAACAGCGCGCATATTTGTAGCGCTGCAAAAAAGGCCAAAAAAGGCCCTTTGGGGGGCAGAGCCCGATGGCAGACAAACGCTGCCGGTTTGGATGGCAGGTTGTCCTTGACACACCCGAGGACATCTCTGCGCGAGACCTAGGTTGGCTCAACGACTCTGCAGAGTCAAGCATCACGATTGATGAATGTTTATTTTATTCTGCACTGTGAGGACGGATATTCATGGTTGTTTTTTGGGGTACTATTTTTAAAGGAGAAAGTTCAGATGTTGCTTTCTTATTATTATTTATTATCATTAAGGATTTTTATCATACAGTTCAGATTTCTAAAAATATTTTTTTTAATACTTGAGCAATTTTGAAATTTGATTTTGGTATATTTAATCTGGCTGGAACTTTTTGAGAAGTTGTACTTACAAAAATGGTATGTGGATATTCAAAATTCTGCATCATTTGAATGATTATTTTGAACGATTTGGAGTCTCCGTTAAAGTGGTAGGTTATGATAAGGACTTTTCGGTAAAAATAGGTTAAACATTTTTGTATAGAGCTTTTCATCAAAAAAAGTTTAATTCCCAAAATAAACATTTCTTGAATTTACGTTTTTTTATGTTTTAGGAGACTAAAAACATATATGGTGCAAAAGCTAATTCCAGAGATATAATTTTTGGAAAAATATTGAAAAGGTGTTAAAAAATGCATCATTTTTAAAAGCTAAATTAAATTTGCAAACGAAATTTCTATACCGTTTTTTTTGTTAAAGTGCACCGTTTTGAAGTTATTATCATTTTTAGGCTGTAATATTATGAAATATTAACATTTTTCGTTATTATCTATCATGCTTGCCAGCTGAAAAAAAACCCTCTTTTTTTTCTGAGACATTGACAATGTGTCATTAATTTCTGAGAATGGAATACATAGAATACATATAGTTTAAATTGAGTTTTTAAAGTGTTGAACACTGTGTTACCTAATAAACCTGTAACTTTCAATTACGATATCGCGGAAACTATAGAGCAATTCCAGCTCAAATCAGGAATTTTCCTGGTACTTTTGTACCCGACCCTCTCCGATTTCAATGAAACTATTTAGACATGTTATCCTAGGCCTATATAAGCCATTTTCGTGTATATGGAGCCAATAGTACTTGAAAATAACATTTGAGAAGGGCGTAAGGTATTTATTTTTTTTTTGTATTTTGCAATTTAAAAATTACTGTATCTCGAAGCCGCAACGGCGTATAAAAAAGTGCTCAAACAAACTTGTAGGAAATTGGACGGGCTTTCTGAAAAAAATACACTGAAACAAAAATACACGCCACTTCATGAGATTTTTTGATTTTTAAGTCTAAAACTTAAATTTAGAGGTGTTGTCACGATTTTTTTTCGAAAAATGGTCTAAACGTCAAAATTTTCAAAAACCCATAGTGGGAATCGATTCCCCAGACAATTTTACATCCCCAGACAATTTTACATAAAAGTCTCCATATTGACCATTGTCCTATGTCCAATCCTTGGGAAGATACAGCGGTTTTAAAAATAAAAGTGATGAAAAAATGGGTTTTTTGATGGTTTTTGGCAATTTCTATATGACAGACTTGGTTTTTCAGTCTCGTAAATATTTTTACCGGAAAGCTCGTCCAATTTCCCATTAGT
The DNA here is from genome assembly GCF_015732765.1 of Culex quinquefasciatus. Taxonomy (NCBI): domain Eukaryota; kingdom Metazoa; phylum Arthropoda; class Insecta; order Diptera; family Culicidae; genus Culex; species Culex quinquefasciatus. The sequence continues at coordinate 10,784,487 of NC_051862.1, forward strand.
TTGCCTCTGAAAGCATTTTGATTTGACTCGTTTTGATATTTACGTAAGCTAATTTACTATCCAGGTTTCTACCACACTGGAAAAAATATTCCCTTTTCAGTTATTAACAATGTAATTTAGCTTATATCTGTAAGCCCTTACATCCAATCGAAATGCTGTCAAAGGCAAACTTATGGGAAATTGGACGAGCTTTCCGGTAAAATATTTACGAGACTAAAAAACCAAGTCTGTCATATAGAAATTGCCAAAAACCACCAAAAAACCCATTTATCATCATTTTTATTTTTAAAACCACTGTATCTTCCCAAGGATTGGACAAAGGACAATGGTCAATATGGAGACTTTTATGTAAAATTGTCTGGGAAATCGATTCCCACTATGGGTTTTTGAAAATTTTGACGTTTAGACCACTTTTCAAAAAAAAAAACAGTTTTAGTAAATGATTTTTGTATTTTTTTTAGGAGGGACATACCATCTTGCATTTTTCGTCAGTCTTTTGGTAACATCTTAGGATATTTCCTCAAAAATTTTGAACGAAAAAAAATCGTGACAACACCTTTAAAATTAAGTTTTAGACTTTAAAATCAAAAAATCTCATGAAGTGGCGTGTATTTTTGTTTCAGTGTATTTTTTTTTCAGAAAGCCCGTCCAATTTCCTACAAGTTTGTCTTTGACCACTTTTTGATACGACGCAACGGCTTCGAGATACAGTAATTTTTAAATTGCAAAATACAAAAAAAATTAAATACCTTACGCCCTTCTCAAATGCTATTTTCGAGTACTATTGGCTCCATATACACGAAAATGGCTTAAATAGGCCTAGGATAACATGTCTACAAAGTTTCATTGAAATCGGAGAGGGTCGGGTACAAAAGTACCAGAAAAATTCCTGATTTGAGCTGGAATTGCTCCATAGGTTCAATTCGCAATTTTTTCAAAAACATATTATTTGGTTTTCAATATAAAGTGAGTAAATTTTTTTTGTAGAACCTGATAAGTTTTTAATGTGTATTTTTTTTATTTAATGTGCTCACATTTGAATTTTTGATGTCAAATGGGCCACTTATGTTTCTGTCTAAAATTTACAATTTAAGGTATGTTTATGTAAGCTTTGTCAAATTTTAAAATAATTTTAATATTTGATATTAAATATAAAATATAAAATGAAGAAAATTTGTAGAGCTTGATTAATTTTCTTATTTTATTATGAATGTTTAAATTTGAATAAATATATCAAACATAATGCACCATTGGCAAGGTTCCTTTTTTGATATTTTTTTTTAAATTTGGAACAGAATGTTTGTATTTTTTTTTTGTTTTTAAATGAAATTTGCTTTGAATTATAGTAAAGTGACATTATTCATAATTTCATTGCAATATTTCTACAGAACATATTTTGGAAAAATATGTTTCTCAAAAATATAAATTTTATTGCCATTAAAAATCTAAACCTTTTTACTTTATAGAAATTTAATTAAGATATTTTTGGAAACAGATTAAATAAAATTTAATCTTTTGTTTAGGAACATTATTAAATTTAGTTTTTGAAGTATAAAAAAATCGTGCGTTGAATCCGAAAAAGGTTTTACATTTTCTATTTTGAGAAATTGGGCAATTTTGGAAAAAATCTCGATGAATAATAAAACCCCATTTTTTAAAATATTTTTTATGTAAGAGTTTTCAGCACTGTGCCAGAATGGCAATCCGGCACCACTTGAATTTTGAGCTGGTTATTCAGTAATTCCATAGTCATTCGTGTCATTCGAGAAAAACTTTAATGACTGTTTGGAACTAGTCATTAAAGTTTTTCTCAATAACTCTAGTTAATAATTATTATGAGAGGAATCTGGCTACATATAATAACGAAATAATTAAAAATAAGCATAAATTATAACGTTTAAAAACTTAAAAAAAAGGAATGATAAAAAAAAACAAAAACAAAATTTCATACCATATTTTCAAACAAAATAGAAAAGGTAAAAAACAAATCGTGTCAAAAATTTAATAACAGACTTTCAAAATATTATAAAATAAGATAACAATCATGCATTTTAAGGGGGTGACCTTTACATCGAAAAATATTAGCAACGGCCTCAAACGAAATTTTATGTTATTAATTTTTTTAATTAAAATTATCTTTTAATCCCCGTATTGTTGGTAAATTTTGGAGGAGAGAAACAAATAAAGCGGCCTCATTTTAATGAAATAAGATATAATTTTTGGATAATCTCGATAACCTGGTCAATAACCATTGGTCATAAATTTTAGCCTCTATTTTTTAACTGACGATTTTTAATTGTTTGATTTTAAATGTAACAGTTAAACTTTTATGGAAATTTAGAGACCACAAAAGACCACAGTTTTTCTCTTAATTACAATTTCAATATTGAATTAGGCCCTTCACATTTTATTTCAAGTTTTATCCCTTCTCCTCCCTCTCTCCTTAAAAATTTCTCTCACAGAACTATGAGGCAAACAAATATTGGTCGAAATGTAAATTTTCATTGAAAAACATTGTAAAATCCCTTGTAAACTATTCGGAAAGCATTGTAGAATGCATATTCATGTATTTTCAGCCCAATATTGACCTTTCTATTTTTTAATTTTTTGTATTTTGAGACCACATGTTGATGACGTGAAAGTAAAAATAGATATTTTCATAAATCCATTGTTGTTAAAAGCTTTTTGTGATATTTGAAATTTATTTTGTTTGCCAAAATGTAAAAATGATGTTCAAAAATTTAAAAAAAAATATAATTTGACAACAATCTTAAGTGATTCAATCTAATTTCCCTTCATCGAATCACCCTTCATCAGAGTTTACTCTTGAAATTTGTCCAGGTGTTGACTTCCTTCCCTTCTTCCCAGGTGGGAAATTCCACACCACCACGGGCGACATCCTGATGAAATTTGAGCGAAAACGTTTTTTTTGTGACTGATTCCACAAACAGCTCCTGAGGGGTCGTCCTCCCTCCACCTTCCTCTTGTTAACACCATCTCACACACCTTTATCTGCCCTCAAAAGAGAAAAAAAAGCTCTGGCATGGGTGTCGGTCGTACGCGATGACACGTATGCAAATTTCAGTTGTGTAAAATTGAATGAATAAATTAGAGTTGATGCCTTTGCTGAACTGTTTTTTCCCCCCGCTGATGTTTTTCCCAGCGACTTTTTTTTTCTCTCGTGCCTTGTGGCTTGTTGCTGACACCTTAGCTTGGAGTTGTTTTTTTTTGTGTCAACCCCCTCTGAATTTCAGCTCCCGAAATGTCATCGGAATAATTTCAACGAAATACACAATTTGATTACGCTTTATTTATGAATGTTTAATGCCAATCGAGCGGCAATGCATCACGATTGGACTTTTTCGGGGGAAAATTCCAACCCCCTTCCAGCACAAACCCCAAAGGGGGAAATTATTGCAGCAAACACGATCGCTTGCGAATGTCAATTTTTCCATCAATTGTGCAAACAAGGGAAATTTGTTGTGGCATCGAAATTAACTTTCGCTCAAATTGGATTGCGACTTTTGTGCGTTCCGGGTTGGGAAATGGGTGAGCGGAGTGAAGCATTCAATCTTTCATGATTTATTTCCGGAAGCTGCACGTTTGAGAGAGCGCCGTGTGTGTGCGCAAAAGATTATTCCAATTATTACTAGGGGGTGGGCTTGGAATTCGATTTCAGTCGAAGCTCTGGAATTATTGTTGTTTGATGTTTGGGATGTGAAGTGGAGTGATTGCATTATGACTGCAAGAATGGAGTTGATTCAATGTTGGATGCATGCAAGTTGGTTTTTATCATGTAGGATAGCGTGGATAGACTTGATGTTCTTTTTGAGCGTGCAGATTTTTTTCAATTTGATATAAAATATTTTTATTACATGCCTTGAATGTTTCAACAATAATTGACAATTAGCTTGCTTGAATTCTTGAATAATATTGTTTTAAATAAAGAATATGGAAATACAACTCAATTTGTTTTTTTTTGTCTATTTATAAGTTGACTGGTTGTTTTACAGTTGTAAAGGGTAATTTTCCGTCAAATCACACGAAATCGGGAAAACTTGCCCCGACCCCTCTTTGAAAATTTCGAAAAAAAAGTATTTAAAAAAACTCAGCCATTTTACGTTACTCAACTGTTATTTTTTTTTGGAATATGTCATTTAATGGGAAATTTAATGTTTTTTTCGAATCCACATTAAACCAGAAGGGTTTTTTTTATTACAAACAAAATTTTTCATTTTAAAATTTCGTGTTTTTTCTAACTTTGCAGGGTTATTTTTTAGAGTGTAAATTGCAATAAAATGATATATGGGTTTGCTTGTAACCAGCATGAGTTATCGTGATTTTACGAAAGAATGATTTGATTTTATTTTAACTGTATGTAAACTTTTAGATTTAATATTTAACATTAAAATTTTTATGGACATAAAATCTAGTCTACTGATAACTACCTGAAAAATCCAAAGAAATATCTTCGTTGAATCGTTGAATATCATATCATATTTTATCAGGACCGCAAAAACTTAGACATTTGAAAACTAATGATTGTGAAATAACTGGGTCGGTTTTTTATTTTGTTTTTGCAACACTTCTTTTCTTTAGCTGTTGAATCCATGGCTTGCATTATTCATTTTATTTTTTGCCCCCTTCATTCGACTTTCGTCATGATCGAGGTTCTAAATTTTAAGAAATATTTGCAACAATCTTATAAATTATGAACAAATATTATTTTTTGAAAAAAAAAAATTATTTTCAAGCAAAAAGTTTATTTGCGTGATTTGAGCCGTATTTCAAAACTATTTTGTAAAAGTGCCTTTTTCTTTTCTTCAAATAAAATCATCAGTAAAATAAGTTAATCAAAGTTGTGTTGGTTTTCAATATTTCAAAAAGTCTGGACTAAATTCCATTCATGGCAGTTTTTTTTAATTATAAAAAAGTATAGAAATTTATAAAGCATGGCAAAATGCTGAGCATTTTTTTTCTCATTTTTAAAATAATAGCTTTTCAAAACGAATTGAATTAAAATGTTCATTTTGAAATCATTTTTTTCTCCTCATGTTATATGCAATTTTATCGTCATTATTAAAAAAAAATAAACAGGGATTTGCTTGATAGCTTAAACTGATTTGCGTATTCGTTCATCGAATCATTAAAAAAACATTATTTCATAACTTTTGTGAATTTTGTGTAATAAAGAAAATATATTCATGTGCTTTAAAATGTTTCAAACTTCACATTCCAAAATTCACAGCATGGTCTGTGCATTTGAAGCTATTTCCAATGAAAAATAGCAATGAATCATATGTACATTTCGTAATAGTGTGCAACGAAAAATATTTTTCAAATAAAACGTTTTTAAAGTTCCTTTTGTATTTCAACGACTGCTTTCGAAATGTTAATAAAAAATCCTGTGGAGAGGAGCAAATCATTCGTAAAAATGGCTTGTATGGCTTATAAAGGAAAATTGTTAAAATTTTAGTTTACAGAGCCGAAAATTGTCTAGCTTTTTAAATATTTTCTATTTGATTTTACATGTTCTTGAAAACACTACGTTTGTTATAATTAATTTAGAATGCAATAAATTTAAATTATTTTAAATCAAACTTTTTTGGCAAATCAGGACAAATTTATCGAATTAAGACAGTCTGCACAGAAAAAAATACTCCTGTAAATTTACATTATTTACCATGTACCAAAAGGTATCATGATAAATGATGTATATTTACATTAGGTTCATTGGAAATTTACATTAGATTCATTGGAAATTTACATTAGTTTTGAAAATTTTCATTAGTTTTGGAATTTACATTAGTTCAAATCAACTTATTCTGATTGACCAATGGGAATGAGAAGCTTGACTTGGATTGCAGTAGGAAAAGGGTGTGGCCTATGTTCTATTTTAAAATGATTGAAGCGTGCAGCAAAAGGAAATTATGATTTTAAAAATTTGTTTCACAGGAGGGGACGCTTTCTCGTCGACGGCCAAGTGGAATAACGCTGGACTGGAATCGAACGGACGACGGGTAGGATGTTCGGTGTTACTGCTGCTACCCGCTGCCGACTGAGCCATCTTCGCTTTTTATACACGAGCGGCTGAAGCATCAACTTGCTCAGGTCGAGGCTGAGGCAGTGGGCCAGCGAAAAATGAGAGCGATAGAAAGAGAACCAAACATAACTATTTTTAGTTCGGGTAGTTTTGAAGTCATCGTTTGGCAGAAATACATTGGATATATGATTTACATTAAAGAGGAATTTACAGGAAACCGAACACGGGTAGAAATTCATCAGATGTGAGTTTCCATGCTCAACGTTTCCATTAAATTCATGATTTACATTAGATTTAGATTTACATTGGAGTAATTTCCATGACTTTTTATTCTTTACATCATATTTCAACATTACATTGAGCGAGTTTACATAAGAAACAGTAATTACGTGATGTGTAAATTTATATATATTTTTCTTTTCTTTTTTGCATAATGTTTTGATTTTTTTTATTGATTTCGGTTGAAACAGAAACAGAACTAAACAACTAATATATCAATTTTCAAATTTGTTGCTCTAATTCTCCTGTACGTATTCAAACTGTAGTCTCGATTTTCCCAGCTGGCGGTAGTGATTTATAGAAAATCTGTAAAATATTTTTAAAAATAAATCATGAAGGTCTAAACTTATCTTAAATTTGACATTGCCTGGTGTCTCTTTTTGGTGTTGCCGTTTTTTAGACATTTTAAAAGAATTTTCTTAAGCTTTTCTAGTCTATGACATGACTAGAAAAGCTGTGCAAAATAGAGAGACTTATTTAATTTGAATCATAATGGATTGGAAATTTTCGTGGATTTAAAATCCAAAGCACAACAAAATGCAGAAAAAAATCTTTTAAGTTATTTTAAAACTGCTTTCCTTGTTTAGAATGAAGTGTAGATTATCACCAATCAATAATATGTTAGTATGGAGACCTTCCGTTTGACCAAATAAGCTATTTTGCGTCATTGGTTCACCCATACAAGTCTCCATACAATTTTAGATGTTTCATGCAAAAACAAGTTTGACATTATTTTTTAATGCAAAATTGAATTTGCAATCTAAAAGTACTTTACAGATTTTTTGATAAAGGGCTCCGTTTTCAAGATATAGTCACCGATAGTTTGATTTTAGCGAAATATGTGCAGTTTTTCAATTTTTAAAAATAGTGACCATGAGTGACCATTTCTAAATTATTTTTTTTTGAAAATTTCAGAAAATTTTCTATAAAATTTTCTAAGAGACATTGAAGATTGGACCTCGGATTGCTGAGATAGAGCCACTTTAAGAAAAAGAAATACGAATATTGAAGTTTTCTAAATCTCACCATAACAACCCACCATTTTTTAATGACGATATCTCAGCAACCAATGGTTCGATTTTCAATGTTAATACATGAAACATTCGTAAAATTTTTCGATCTTTTCGAATTTTTTTTTGAAAATTTTAAAATCAAGACTTACATTTCAAAAGAGCCAAACATTGAATATTACGCCCATTTAAATACGTATTTTGGGAAATTGAGTTTTAGTGAAAAAAAGTCACTCAAAAGTTACAGCTGTTTGAATATTTACATACCATTTTTGTATGGACAGCTGCCAAAATTGTATGGATACTTGTATGGGTGAACCAATGACACAAAATAGCTTAGTTAGGGTAAATAAACAATCAGTCCCAATACTGAGCAAATAGCTTATTTGGTCATAGGTCACAGGGAAGGTCCCCATAAAGTTTGAGTCAAATAAAAAAATACAAATAAAATCCATTTCCGGTTTTGGTAGAGAATTGCTCAGAAGAACCTCCTTCATCTAAATTTGTCTACAATCAACTTTAAGAAATTCCAAAATTAGCATCAAAAGTTCGCTCGCCGAGCAGCTTCAAAGCGCCCACAAATTGGTGGAAAATCGGCAAATTGTTTTCGCCGCTCGGTTTCCCACACTCTCGAAATAAAATAATTCACTGACTTGTAAAACCACGAAAAGTTGCCATTCGTCGTCGCTCCATCACCGTCAACAACCACCACCCAACGTAAAAGAGTTACACGGAAATGCTGCTATTTTTGTTTCGGACGTTCTTGAGCCCTCCGTTTCGGAACGGCGAGACTATGACGGAAAATGTTATTTTTTATTTATCCTGGCACCACCACCACCGCAAAGTCGCAGTGTCTGTCAGCCAGTGGGAAATTCAATTTACTGAGTGCGATGATGGGGTTTTTTCGTGGAGTGACAACGTTGGGAAAATCTCGCCCAACTGGGGAAAAGCGAGGAATTTTTTGGGCCAGGGAATAATTTTCCAACCAACGCATTGCTTTTTTTTGTGCCCGCTGCTGTTCTTGGAACGCTGATTTTATGGTTATGGAAAAAGTTTCGATAAGTTGTGGAAAATTGTCGGGACACTGAAATTGGAATTTACTGGCGGGGATTATCGGGGAGGGTGGTGGTTTCGAGTGGCGAGTTCCACGCATCGATTGCGAGAAAATCCATTTTTGCGGCGAGAAATGATGGCTTCACTTATCGATTGCATATTTTACAGAACGATATTTGGTGCTTTCAAGGTTGTAACTTATTAGGAGGAAGTTTTGTTTAAAAATTCTTTAAGTTTTCTGTTTAAAATAAAAATGTTGTATGTTCTATGAATAACATCAAATAGTGTGCAACAATGTTATGGATTCCCATTTCACTTAAAGTTGAACAGCTTCTTCCTCTTCTGACTTTGCAGTTCTGGGACTGTGTCAAGTTCAAATCGTAAAGTCAACAGCTGATCCATTCTTGAACATTACTCAACATTGTACTAAAGCCCCAAAACATTACACGCTTTTCCGAACGCAAAGTTTACACAAGAGCCTTGCTAAGAAACAAAAGCTCTTCCCGACATGGTTCAGTGAGTGTGTGTGTGTGTGTACCCGCGCGAATAATAGACCAACCACTTGATGCAAGAAAAGTTTATCCTTTCGGGGAAATGCTCCCGCGAAGAAGAAGCATGCTGTTAAACGCACAAACACAGTCACAGAAGAGTTGCAGTTTGTTTGCTCAGAACACCATCCACAGCTGATGTTATACAATTGCATCCTTTGTTTAAATATTTTCGCCAGATAAGCCAACCGAGCTGGTTTGCGTTCCGTTGCAATAATATGCGAACGGGGGCTGACGTCGTCCTTTGGGAAATTACAAACTTTTGAGAATACGAATGGAGAGAGTGCGAAATTCAAAATTCTCAAGTTGGTGTTGATTGATTTTTTATTGTTTTTTTTTTATTTCGAGTGATTATTTAAATTTTGACAATCTTTATCTTGAGAAATGATTTGTATAGTCCCTTTGATAAAAAAAAACGCTTAAAATCTCAAAAAATGTTGTATTTATTTTTTTATTTGTTTTCAGAAACTTTAAAGCTATCTTTGAGCTAGAATTTAGGATAGTGCAAATCTGCTTCCGGAGATATGAATTGTTGATATTGCAAATCGAAATTGCATCGCATCGCATTTTTTGATAAACTCGAAATTTTTTTAGTCGCAGTGTCTCGGAAACAATTGGTTTGAAAACAAAAAAATATTGCTCTTTTCATTTAAAAATAATTTCGATTTTAAGAATCAAGAATATTTTGTTAAAGCTAACAGCATATATTTTTGATGTTTTGAAATGTTGACTTTTTGTATTGAGTTCAAATCGTAAAGTCAAGTTTAATCATAACCAGCATTAAAAAAATATTTATTATTTTAAAACTCACAAAGAGTCATGATTCTCTCAATACAAAATGAATCATGGATCCAAAATTGGACTCTATTTTCGAAATCTTTGGGTGATTTTCCTGATAATAAACATTTTTTCATAAGAAGTTTCACATGTTTTTGAAAAATAATACTAAATATTCTTACATTTCAAGTCACATTAAATCAATTAAATTTGTCGGAAAATATAGATAATAATTGGTTCATGTTTCAAAATTGATTTGAATCGCATTTTAAATTGTATATTCAAAATGCAATGTTTCATGTAAAATGCTCAATATTTTTCTGATTCCAATTTATGTAGGTATCTCATGATCAGGAATTTTTCATTCAATTTGATATTAAAACAGATTTTTTTAGAAAGTTCTCTTTATTTTGACATAACAAGGTATTTAGACTTTTTAAATGTTTTTTTTAATATAAGTATGAAATGATTGGGATTTTGTTTAATATTTTCATATAAATATATTTTGTTAAATTTAAAATAACACTTACAAATATAATTATTGCAATATTTAAAAATATCTGAAATTTATAATTATTACTTTGAAAACATTTCAAATTTTCAGAAAACTTTGTATTTTTAGAAAAAGTACTGACAGTTTTAGTTTCCTGCAAAAGAAATATCAAATGATTGAGATTTTTCATACCTTTTAAAAGTAATAATACTTTTCAAGGAAAATAGAGCAATTCTCTACGAAATCGGTCGTTTTTCTTCAATTTAAATTTTTGTATTTTTTAATCCAGCTGATACTTTTTTGGTGCCATCGGTATGCCTAAAGAAGCCATTTTGCATCATTAGTTTGTCCATTTAATTTTCCATACAAATTTGGCAGCTGTCCATACAAAAATGATGTATGAAAATTCAATAATCTGTATCTTTGGAAGGAATTTTTTGATCGATTTGGTGTCTTCAGCAAAGTTGTAGGTATGGATGCGGACTTCACTGGAAAAAAATGATGCACGGTAAAAATTTTTTTTGGTTATTTTTATTTAACTTTTTGTCACTAAAACTTGATTTGCAAAAAAAAAAACATTGTTTCAATTATTTGATATGTTTTAGAGGACATCAAATGCCAACTTTTCAGAAATTTCCAGGTTGTGCAAAAAATCTTTGACCGAGTTAGGATTTTTTAAATCAATACTGAATTTTTCAAAAATCGAAATGTAGTGTAGTGAAATATTGATAAAGTGCACCGTTTTCAAGTTAAAGCCATTTTTAAGTGACTTTTTTGAAAATAGTCACAGGTTTTCATTTTTTTAAATATGTGCCCATGTTTGCCCACTTTTGGAAAATATATTTTTGAAAAGCTGAAAAAATTCTCTATATTTTGCTTTTTTGAACATTGTTGATACGACCCTAAGTAGCTGAGATATTGCCATACAAAAGCTTAAAAACAGAAAAAAATTGTTTTTCAAGTCTCACCCAAACAACCCACTATTTTCTAATGTCGATATCTCAGCAATTAATGGTCCGATTTACAATGTTATAATATCTTTATATGCTTCATATTTTATCATTCGTGAAATTTTCCGATCTCTTTGAAAAACGTTACTTAATCCACCTTTAGGTGGTTGGCGCCTTCCTCACATTTAAAGGGTGCTATCCAAAATGCAAAAAGTGCGTAAATAACACTTAAGTGCTTATAACTTTTGATAGGGTTGTCAGATCTTCAATGTTTTGGACGCGTTGGAAAGGTCTTTTGAATACCTTTCTGAAAATGTATAGCATGACGGGTTTTCTTACAAAAACCACCGTTTTTACAATCTTCCGGACTTTGGCTAAAATCGTTTTTTTAGCATAACTTTTGAAGTACTTAACTAAACTGCATAATTTTTAATAGCGACTTATGGAACCTCAAGACGGATCGAATGACGCCAAAACGGACAAAATCGGTTCAGCCAATGTCGAGATAATCGAGTGACAATTTTTTGATCAACATCCCACCACACACACAGACATTTGCTCAGAATTTGATTCTGAGTCGATAGGTATACATGAAGGTGGGTCTAAGAGGTCTAATTGAGAAGTTCATTTTTCGAGTGATTTAATAGCCTTTCCTCAGTAACGTGAGGAAGGCAAAAATTAAATGGGCGTAATGTTGAATGTTTGGCCCTTTTGAAATGTTAGTTTTGGTTTAAAAATTTTGATAAAAATTCAAAATTATTTTTCTCAAGAGTGGGCAAACATCTGCACGAATTTAAAAAAATGGAAAACTTCGGCTATTTTCAAAAAAGTCACCTAAAAATGGTTTTAACTAGAAAACGGTGTACTTTATCAAAATTTCACTAAAGTACTTTTTGATTGCAAATTCGATTTTACATCGAAAAATTAAGTTAAAAAAAAATTGCGACCAATATTGAAATTTTTTGAAAAAATCAGTATTGATTCAAAAATTCATAACTCGGTTAAAGATTTTTTGCACTACCTAGAAATTTCTGAAAAGTTGGGAATACGTAGTTTTGAAAATGCATTTAAAAATTTTACAATATGGGTATTAAGTGATCGGATTTTTTTGCATGTTGAATATTGATATTGATTTACACATTTTACATTAGTGTTATACATTATTTCGTTCTTTTTTATAGAAATATTTTTTTCTCTTTTGGGTATGTTTTTCTTAGCTTTTCGATTTTTTGTATTTGGCTTTATTAAAGTTTTATTTTCGATTTTTACTATGTTTCTTTTTTTTCTTTATATGTATCTATTTAACAACTTAGAGTTCTTGGTTTTTTTTACAATATGGGTATTTAGTGATCGGAAATTTTTCGCTTATTTTTTAAATTATATTAATCTTTTCTAGAAAAAAAATCATAAAATTTTCACAATCCGAGTGTTTTTGAAAAATAATCATTTTTTAAGTTCTATGCAAAGTACAAAATCGAAGATATGTACAATTTTTGATTATTTTCAGAAAAAAATATTGATACTCATCAAATGTTTGAAAACTGCTCAATCCCATATTGCTATTCTGAGCAGGCCCGTATCCAGGATTCTTCAATGGGGGGTGTTTTCCCCAATAGGGCGTTAGGGGTGTATGTGTGTGGTAGGAAGGGCGTATACAATCAACATAGGCGTTTATTTCAGTGCCATATGTTAACGCAGTTGACAAACCTTCCTTGGGCGCTGATTTTTGATACAAAATGATTAATTGTGGTGGAATTAATTATGGCTAGTAAAAAAATAATTTAAAGTTTTTGTCCCTTGGCTAAAATTCAAACATTTTTTGCCAAAACGTGATATTTGCTTTATATATTGTAACAGTAATGTTAAAAAATAATCTAAACATCTGTTAACGCACATAAGAGCGTCTGGTGCTTGGTTCGTGGCATAATCGGATCTGGACAGAACTGAAGCTCGCGGGTTAGCTAGTGCACAGTTATTTGTAATCAAAACTTTATTGCTCTTGGTTTCTGTCGGTTTATTGAACTGTACTGGACGGTAATTAGACGAGAAAACTGTATCTTTCTACATCTTGAGCTGTATTTCAGAACAGGACGGTTCTGTTCTGTCTGATCTGTTCTGTACTGTGTCTCGCGGAGCAATTGCCACTTCTAGAGGAGATACTTGTGACCAAAGCTGGTAGTTCTAGCGGGAAATTCTATAACAATGCCAAGAACTCATTTGAAGATGCTTAGAATTATTCTGTAGTACTAGATCTAACTGAACTGATACAAATCTACAATCTGAACTTTTTGCATGCGCAAACAACATCAATAAACTCATTATATATTTTAATTTCTGCGATTCCTAAATCCTATTTTGTAAATTTCTGAATGCTCTATATGATTGAAATTATAAAACTTAACGATATTAAATCCTAAATAATTTACAATCTATTGTACATGATTCCAAAAGTTAATATTTTTTCATCAATAATTTGTTTTGCCCCCCATGCACAAAAAAATAAATACAAATGACTCTATTCAGCTGTAGTACACAGATCAATTTTTAGAGGAAATCAACACAATTTGGTTATTACCGTTTTATGGATTTTTTATATTTTTCAAAAACGTCATAACCCAAGTAACATTTTTTCCAGGAGTTCTACAAGATCTCTTCAAGATAGCTACAGCATAGCAGTTTGGACCGCGGTAGGATAAAACTCTCTTCAAGTAATCTTCCAAACTCCTAAAGAAGTTTTGAAGAGAATTTTATCCTACCGCGGTCCAAACTGCTATGCTGTAGCTATCTTGCAGAGCTCTTGTAGAACTCCTGGAAAAAATGTTACTTGGGAAGGTTATTGTTCGTATTTTAAGGAACAAGTTTGCCGAAGACAACATCGAGTTACATTTACATCGAGTTCGAGAAAAATTTTGACGATTTTGAAAAAAAAATCCAAATTTACGAATTCATAAACATAGAGTTACCGGATATGCTTACAAGATTTGTATCAGTGTTATTTATAACATTTTTCTCGTAATTTTTTTTAATAATATTAAATTTTGGAAACTTATGATTGCAAAACGACTGGACAGGTGTATTGAACATGTTAAAACTGTGGCCTGTAATTTCATTTTTTTAACTTTTTTATTTTTTTGCTCCCCTTGACTTTTGTCAGAGTCGAGGGACATAAACTTCAAAAAACAACGGCCCAAGTTAAAATAAAAATCGCAGGTGATATTTGGCACCATTAAAAGAGGTTTATTCTCAAAACTTTTCGAGGTTTATTGAAATATTTCGTCGAGGAGTTTAATGCATCTTTTTATTTTGAAGATTGTTTTAATTATAAATGATAATTCTTCAGAAAAGTCGCTAAAAGTCGATGGATTTATTTACATATCAATCCTAAAAACATCTAAATCATTTGAAATTAAATCACATGTAAGTTGAAAAAAATGCTTGAAAAAGTTTTCAATTGCTTAAAATGCTCAATGCACCAATCGAAGATCTGTTGACATCATTCAATTCAGCGTCCAACGAAGCTGTTGGCCACCATTGCTAGTACCAACCACTAGTGTCTTCCTTTTAACTACAAGAACTTCGCCGCCCTGGGCTCCTAAGTGTTTGAGTACGGCACGGAGCGACGGCGCCGGATTCCCATATTTACACTTAGAATTTTAGAGCGCCCGCCGCGGGATTCGAACCTGCAACCTCTGGATTGTGAGTCCAGTGCGCGGTCCGATTGATCCACATGGGCGGGACGCAATTCAGCGTCCAACTTCTTTTAATAATAACAGTCGAGTTTTGCTCTAGGGTAGAAGACCCAGAAAATTTGATTTTAAGTTTCCACAAGGTTTTTATCATTTACGTGTTCATTTTTTTTTAAACTTTGCGTTTTAATAAAGTGCTCTGAAGAGCCTATTTTCGCCCCCCTAAATCCAATTTTCGCCCACCCTTGGAACCAGTTTTCGCCCACGACAAAAATCAAGAAATCAAATGAAATTATGACTCAAAGCTAAGCAAATATGGTCTCCTATTCATACACAACATGTTCCCGAAGCTAATATGTCGTACATATTATAAATTGAGGTTCAAAAAATCCTAGGAGTTTTTTTTCAGATATCCTGCTTATTTTGAGATTCTCTGTCTATTATAACTAAAACCAAAACATGTTCTCACTCTCTCTAAAAAATATGACTGAATCAAAATTTGTGATAGAACTCATGTGTCCATGTGTCCCTGTTCACCCAAGATATGGGCACACAGTTACAATTAGCTCCATGTTGTTGTTGATTTTGTTAGGGAAGCTTTAACCCTATGGGTCATTTGCTCCCGAATTGACATCGAGTACCTCTTAATAAAAATATTAAAGCACATGTGTAACTACTTCTCCATCCTCTGCTTAATTTGTTCTCCTATGTACCAGTAAACTTTTACAACATTTGAACCAAAACCCCTTCTGAATGAAAGTAATTAAAATGATTATTTAACCTTTAAAAATAATCTAGAATGTTTCAAATATATTTTCAAGCACATTTCGCTGCGATTAGATTCGTTTTTATGGTAAACGAAAACTGGTTCTAGATAAAATCTGAAAACATAATACTAGATTTCGCCCTGGTCGAAAATTGGATCTCATGTTTTTTCATGACCCCAGAAATCGCCCACTTTATTTTATTGAAATAACCTTTGGTAAACGTTTAAAACAGGTAAATCACTAGATTTTTATGAAATTCAGACATACAGTGAAGTAATGAATTATTCATTTACATTATTTTCGGACAAAATGAGTTGTTTTCCCTCATTAACATTATTACCCGCTGTAGTCTAAATTGACAAAAATATGGCGGCTGCAGTAAGGCTTTTTTTGAAAAGCTTATAAAAACTTAATAAACAATAGAAATTCATAAGGAAAGTTACAATAGGTACTAGAAATGAATGAATATGTAAACCTGCATAATAAATTCAACCAAAAAACGGTATGAGTTTGCTAAATACAGATTAAATCCAGTAGGTGGGCGAAAACTGGAGCAGGGCGAAAACTGGGTCCTCTACCCTATTAATTTTCGTTTCAAAGACATGTTCAATAAAAAAAGAGGTTTTTTTGGAAAATTGACGAAAATCGCAAAACTTTGGGGCGGTGCCGTGTTTTAATAGATCAATAGCCCCACTAAATTTGAGCATAATTTGAAAAAATCGATTTCGAATTTATTGATTTTCGTTTACAGTTGAGGCTAAATGCCCCTAATTTTGAACACCAATAGAACGTTCTCAAACCTAATTTACCAGCATTTTAGCTTTTTTTTTAAATAAATTGATTGATTCGTCCGTACAGGTTTCCATAGAAACTTCGAAGCTGCCCATACAAAGGCTTAGGGGCATTTTACGCGGCACACCACTCGAAATCGATTTGAATTTGAATTTGAATTGAGAATTGGAATTTTCTCTTGGCGTTAACTATCTAAGTTTTTTTTTCAATAATTTTTGATAAGGGTGTTTCTAGTTAGAGTTTAGTTATTCTCTGGGCGTCAACGATAATAGTTTTTTCAAAATTATTCTATGAGGGTTTGTTTATTAAGAGTTGATTTTTGATTTGGGCGTCAGCGTTAAAAGTTTTTTATGAAGGCGTATTTAGTAGAGCTGAGTTTTTTCTTGGCGTCAGCGATCAAAGTTTTTTTTTTTAATATTTTTATGAGGGCGTATTTAGTGAGAGTTGAGTTTTTTTTTCTTGGCGTCAGCGATCAATATCGTTTTTTAAATATTTTTATGAGGGCTTATTTAGTAAGAGTTGAGTTTTTTTATTGGCTTCAACGATCAAAGTTTTTTTTTTAAATATTTTTATGAGGGCGTATTTAGTAAGAGCTGAATTTTTTTTCTTGGCGTCAGCGATCAAAGTTTTTTTTTTTAAATATTTTTATGAGGGCGTATTTAGTGAGAGTTGAGTTATTTTCTTGGCTTCAACGATCAAAGTTTTTTTTTAAATATTTTTTATGAGGGCGTATTTAGTGAGAGTTGAGTTTTTTTTCTTGGCGTCAGCGATTAATGTCATTTTTTAAATATTTTTATGAGGGCGTATTTAGTGAGAGTTGAGTTTTTTTGCTTGGCGTCAACGATCAATGTCGTTTTTTAAATATTTTTATGAGGGCGTATTTAGTGAGAGTTGAATGTTTTTTCTTGGCGTCAGCGATCAATATCGTTTTTTAAATATTTTTATGAGGGCGTATTTAGTAAGAGTTGAGTTTTTTTATTGGCTTCAACGATCAAAGTTTTTTTTTAATATTTTTATGAGGGCGTATTTAGTAAGAGCTGAATTTTTTTTCTTGGCGTCAGCGATCAAAGTTTTTTTTAAAATATTTTTATGAGGGCGTATTTAGTGAGAGTTGAGTTTTTTTTTCTTGGCGTCAGCGATCAATGTCGTTTTTTAAATATTTTTATGAGGGCGTATTTAGTGAGAGTTGAATTTTTTTGCTTGGCGTCAACGATCAATGTCGTTTTTTAAATATTTTTATGAGGGCGTATTTAGTGAGAGTTGAATGTTTTTTCTTGGCGTCAGCGATCAATATCGTTTTTTAAATATTTTTATGAGGGCGTATTTAGTAAGAGTTGAGTTTTTTTATTGGCTTCAACGATCAAAGTTTTTTTTTAATATTTTTATGAGGGCGTATTTAGTAAGAGCTGAATTTTTTTTCTTGGCGTCAGCGATCAAAGTTTTTTTTAAAATATTTTTATGAGGGCGTATTTAGTGAGAGTTGAGTTTTTTTTCTTGGCGTCAGCGATCAATGTCGTTTTTTAAATATTTTTATGAGGGCGTATTTAGTGAGAGTTGAGTTTTTTTTATTGGCTTCAACGATCAAAGTTTCTTTTAAATATTTTTATTGGGTTCAACGATCAAAGATTTTTAAAAATATTTTTATGAGGGCGTATTTAGTAAGAGCTGGGTTTTTTTTTCTTGACGTCAGCGATTAAAGTTTTTTTTAAATATTTTTATGAAGGCGTATTTAGTAAGAGTTGAGTTTTTTTCTTGGCGTCAACGATCAATGTCGTTTTTTCAATATTTTTATGAGGGCGTATTTAGTAAGAGTTGAGTTTTTTTTGGGTTCAACGATCAAAGATTTTTTAAAATATTTTTATGAGGACGTATTTAGTAAGAGCTGGGTTTTTTTTCTTGGCGTCAGCGATAAAAGTTTTTTTTAAATATTTTTATGAGGGCGTATTTAGTAAGAGTTGAGTTTTTTTCTTGACGTCAACGATCAATGTCGTTTTTTAAATATTTTTATGAGGGCGTATTAAGTGAGAGTTGAGTTTTTTTTTCTTGGCGTCAACGATCAATGTCGTTTTTTTAATATTTTTATGACGGCGTGTTTAGTAAGAGTTGAGTTTTTTTATTGGCTTCAACGATCAAAGTTTTTTTTAAATATTTTTATGAAGGCGTATTTAGTAAGAGCTGAGTTTTTTCTTGGCGTCAGCGATCAAAGTTTTTTTTTAATATTTTTATGAGGGCGTATTTAGTGAGAGTTGAATTTTTTTGCTTAGCGTCAACGATCAATGTCGTTTTTTAAATATTTTTATGAGAGCGTATTTAGTGAGAGCTGAGTTTTTTTTATTGGCTTCAACGATCAAAGTTTCTTTTAAATATTTTTATGAGGGCGTATTTAGAAAGAGCTAATTTTTTTTTCTTGGCGTCAGCGATCAAAGTTTTTATTTATATTTTTATGAGGGCGTATTTAGTGAGAGTTGAATTTTTTTGCTTGGCGTCAACGATCAATGTCGTTTTTTAAATATTTTTATGAGGGCGTATTTAGTGAGAGCTGAGTTTTTTTTATTGGCTTCAACGATCAAAGTTTCTTTTAAATATTTTTATGAGGGCGTATTTAGAAAGAGCTGATTTTTTTTTCTTGGCGTCAGCGATCTAAGTTTTTTTTTTATATTTTTATGAGGGCGTATTTAGTGAGAGTTGAATTTTTTTGCTTGGCGTCAACAATCAATGTCGTTTTTTAAATATTTTTATGAGGGCGTATTTAGTGAGAGTTGAGTTTTTTTTATTGGCTTCAACGATCAAAGTTTCTTTTAAATATTTTTATGAGGGCGTATTTAGAAAGAGCTAATTTTTTTTTCTTGGCGTCAGCGATCAAAGTTTTTATTTATATTTTTATGAGGGCGTATTTAGTGAGAGTTGAATTTTTTTGCTTGGCGTCAACGATCAATGTCGTTTTTTAAATATTTTTATGAGGGCGTATTTAGTAAGAGTTGAGTTTTTTTTGGGTTCAACGATCAAAGATTTTTTAAAATATTTTTATGAGGACGTATTTAGTAAGAGCTGGGTTTTTTCTTGGCGTCAGCGATAAAAGTTTTTAATATTTTTATGAGGGCGTATTTAGTAAGAGTTGAGTTTTTTTTCTTGGCGTCAGCGATCAAAGTTTTTTTTTTATATTTTTATGAGGGCGTATTTAGTGAGCGTTGAATTTTTTTGCTTGGCGTCAACGATCAATGTCGTTTTTTAAATATTTTTATGAGGGCGTATTTAGTGAGAGCTGAGTTTTTTTTATTGGCTTCAACGATCAAAGTTTCTTTTAAATATTTTTATGAGGGCGTATTTAGAAAGAGCTGATTTTTTTTTCTTGGCGTCAGCGATCAAAGTTTTTTTTAAATATTTTTATGAGGGCGTATTTAGTGAGAGTTGAATTTTTTTGCTTAGCGTCAACGATCAATGTCGTTTTTTAAATATTTTTATGAGAGCGTATTTAGTGAGAGCTGAGTTTTTTTTATTGGCTTCAACGATCAAAGTTTCTTTTAAATATTTTTATGAGGGCGTATTTAGAAAGAGCTAATTTTTTTTTCTTGGCGTCAGCGATCAAAGTTTTTATTTATATTTTTATGAGGGCGTATTTAGTGAGAGTTGAATTTTTTTGCTTGGCGTCAACGATCAATGTCGTTTTTTAAATATTTTTATGAGGGCGTATTTAGTGAGAGCTGAGTTTTTTTTATTGGCTTCAACGATCAAAGTTTCTTTTAAATATTTTTATGAGGGCGTATTTAGAAAGAGCTGATTTTTTTTTCTTGGCGTCAGCGATCTAAGTTTTTTTTTAATATTTTTATGAGGGCGTATTTAGTGAGAGTTGAATTTTTTTGCTTGGCGTCAACAATCAATGTCGTTTTTTAAATATTTTTATGAGGGCGTATTTAGTGAGAGTTGAGTTTTTTTTATTGGCTTCAACGATCAAAGTTTCTTTTAAATATTTTTATGAGGGCGTATTTAGAAAGAGCTAATTTTTTTTTCTTGGCGTCAGCGATCAAAGTTTTTATTTATATTTTTATGAGGGCGTATTTAGTGAGAGTTGAATTTTTTTGCTTGGCGTCAACGATCAATGTCGTTTTTTAAATATTTTTATGAGGGCGTATTTAGTAAGAGTTGAGTTTTTTTTGGGTTCAACGATCAAAGATTTTTTAAAATATTTTTATGAGGACGTATTTAGTAAGAGCTGGGTTTTTTTTCTTGGCGTCAGCGATAAAAGTTTTTTTTTAATATTTTTATGAGGGCGTATTTAGTAAGAGTTGAGTTTTTTTTCTTGGCGTCAGCGATCAAAGTTTTTTTTTTATATTTTTATGAGGGCGTATTTAGTGAGCGTTGAATTTTTTTGCTTGGCGTCAACGATCAATGTCGTTTTTTAAATATTTTTATGAGGGCGTATTTAGTGAGAGCTGAGTTTTTTTTATTGGCTTCAACGATCAAAGTTTCTTTTAAATATTTTTATGAGGGCGTATTTAGAAAGAGCTGATTTTTTTTTCTTGGCGTCAGCGATCAAAGTTTTTTTTAAATATTTTTATGAGGGCGTATTTAGTGAGAGTTGAATTTTTTTGCTTAGCGTAAACGATCAATGTCGTTTTTTAAATATTTTTATGAGAGCGTATTTAGTGAGAGCTGAGTTTTTTTTATTGGCTTCAACGATCAAAGTTTCTTTTAAATATTTTTATGAGGGCGTATTTAGAAAGAGCTAATTTTTTTTTCTTGGCGTCAGCGATCAAAGTTTTTATTTATATTTTTATGAGGGCGTATTTAGTGAGAGTTGAATTTTTTTGCTTGGCGTCAACGATCAATGTCGTTTTTTAAATATTTTTATGAGGGCGTATTTAGTGAGAGCTGAGTTTTTTTTATTGGCTTCAACGATCAAAGTTTCTTTTAAATATTTTTATGAGGGCGTATTTAGAAAGAGCTGATTTTTTTTTCTTGGCGTCAGCGATCTAAGTTTTTTTTTTATATTTTTATGAGGGCGTATTTAGTGAGAGTTGAATTTTTTTGCTTGGCGTCAACAATCAATGTCGTTTTTTAAATATTTTTATGAGGGCGTATTTAGTGAGAGTTGAGTTTTTTTATTGGCTTCAACGATCAAAGTTTCTTTTAAATATTTTTATGAGGGCGTATTTAGTAAGAGCTGGGTTTTTTTTCTTGACGTCAGCGATTAAAGTTTTTTTTAAATATTTTTATGAAGGCGTATTTAGTAAGAGTTGAGTTTTTTGCTTAGCGTCAACGATCAATGTCGTTTTTTAAATATTTTTATGAGGGCGTATTTAGTAAGAGTTGAGTTTTTTTTGGGTTCAACGATCAAAGATTTTTTAAAATATTTTTATGAGGACGTATTTAGTAAGAGCTGGGTTTTTTTTCTTGGCGTCAGCGATCAAAGTTTTTTTTAATATTTTTATGAGGGCGTATTTAGTAAGAGTTGAGTTTTTTTCTTGGCGTCAACGATCAATGTCGTTTTTTAAATATTTTTATGAGGGCGTATTTAATGAGAGTTGAGTTTTTTTTTTCTTGGCGTCAGCGATCAAAGTTTTTTTTTTAATATTTTTATGAGGGCGTGTTTAGTAAGAGTTGAGTTTTTTTATTGGCTTCAACGATCAAAGTTTTTTTTAAATATTTTTATGAAGGCGTATTTAGTAAGAGCTGAGTTTTTTCTTGGCGTCAGCGATCAAAGTTTTTTTTTTAATATTTTTATGAGGGCGTATTAAGTGAGAGTTGAGTTTTTTTCTTGGCATCAGCGATCAATATCGTTTTTTAAATATTTTTATGAGGGCTTATTTAGTAAGAGTTGAGTTTTTTTATTGGCTTCAACGATCAAAGTTTTTTTTAAATAGTTTTTTTAGTAAGAGCTGAATTTTTTTTCTTGGCGTCAGCGATCAAAGTTTTTTTTTTATATTTTTCTGAGGGCGTATTTAGTGAGAGTTGAGTTTTTTTCTTGGCGACAGCGATCAATGTTTTTTTTTAAAATATTTTTATGAGGGCGTATTTAGTGAGAGTTGAATTTTTTTTCTTGGCGTCAACGATCAATGTCGTTTTTTAAATATTTTTATGAGGGCGTATTTAGTGAGAGTTGACTTATTTTCTTGGCTTCAACGATCAAAGTTTTTTTTTTAAATATTTTTTTATGAGGGCGTATTTAGTGAGAGTTGAGTTTTTTTTTCTTGGCGTCAGCGATCAAAGTTTTTTTTTTATATTTTTATGAGGGCGTATTTAGTGAGAGTTGATTTTTTTTGCTTGGCGTCAACGATCAATGTAGTTTTTTAAATATTTTTATGAGGGCGTATTTAGTGAGAGCTGAGTTTTTTTTATTGGCTTCAACGATCAAAGTTTCTTTTAAATATTTTTATAAGGGCGTATTTAGAAAGAGCTGATTTTTTTTTCTTGGCGTCAGCGATCAAAGTTTTTTTTTAATATTTTTATGAGGGCGTATTTAGTGAGAGTTGAATTTTTTTGCTTAGCGTCAACGATCAATGTCGTTTTTTAAATATTTTTATGAGGGCGTATTTAGTAAGAGTTGAGTTATTTTTTTGGCTTCAACGATCAAAGTTTTTTTTTTAAATATTTTTATGAGAGCGTATTTAAAGAGAGTTGAGTTTATCTATGGGAATTAGCGATCAAAGTCCTTTTTAAACATGTTTATGATGGCGTATCTAGTGATATTGATGTTTTTCTTTAAGTGTTAGTTATGTAGAAGGCTTCATCCATCTACATCACTTTTTTTTAATGTCTATAATTTTCCATGAGGGCGTATCTAGAGTCTAGATGTGGATGATCAAAAAAAAATGGCGGCCCTTCGGGCCGTGTTTTTTTGGGGCGTTAGGGGTGTAAGCCATTTTTTCCATGGGGGGTGTTGAACACCCATAACACCCCCCTTAGATACGGCCCTGATTCTGAGTATTTTTCTTAAAAATGTAGTTTTGTATTTTTTCAATAATTTCAAAAAGATATTTATTATTATTATCGAAAAGTTTGAAAAATTGCCGATCGTTTGATTGTTAATTGTTTTGTACAAAACAAAATTTTCAGGACTTTTTTGAAAATACGTAGGTTTAGGAAAATTTTCAATAAATCATCCCCAATAGTATGATAATGATCTGTTAAATTAAGGAAAACTTGAAAATCGAAAGTTGTCTGATGAGTGATCTGATAACTTTGATAATTTTGATAAAATTTTGATTGCAAATAAAGGCTAGAATCTATCGAATTATCCTTAAAATCCTCAAAACACATTGAATTTCAAAAATACTGGAAAAAAATGAGTGAAAAAAAAATAGAAAAATATTTGCAATTGCCTTACGATATTAAAAACATATAATATATAAATTTAAATCCTTACAATGTCTATTGAGTTTGAAGTTCCCAAAAAAAGCAAGAACTTAAAAAGGGTTGAGAATGACATGAATCCCTTTTTATTGTTTTTCAAACAAAAAGTTTTTCAGAGGATACGGCCTCTATGAAGCACTCATTTCAACCCTCTATTGTAGTGACCTTTGTTGCATACAATCCTTTTAATCAAGAGTCGTAAAGCAAATTTTATGCTTATTTTCCAGTTGAGAAATGACACACTCTCGACAACAGTTTACTCTGGGGCTAATTCTTAACAGTATATTCAGGACGCAAAACCCATGAAAAAAAAAGCAAAAAAAAAAGAAAACGTGGCGGTAATAGTACGCTTTAACAATTGTTGGTTGGCACTATTTCGGAACAACAACGCTCTAGCGTTACGACGTGCGCTCTCGTGGTCCAAGAGTTATTATAATGAAATTTTAATGCTACGCTAAAGGGCTTGTGGATGCAACGTTCCGGCCATGGCCGTTCTGGGCGCTGACTGCGCTAGGATATCTTGGTACGGGCAGTTCATGTAGACCAGACCAGGCTAGTTCATGTAATTGTGATGAGTTTGTTCGCGCTGCACACTGTAAGTAATGCAGAGTAAGCACTATATTAGCCTTAAATAAGGCTGTAGAGCTAATATGGCATTTTTGTGCAAATTTGATCGACTGAACTAGTATGATTGTATTTGGGAAATTTGAAATTTTCCACAGTTACCTCAAGTTGGTCGCTCTAACGTTTCAAACTAGCCAACATAATGCATTTTCCCACCCATTTTGAATGGGGTCGTGCACGTGCACAAACTGCCCGTATTCATGCTTGGTTGCGACTGTGGCCTGGCGATGATGGAGTGCTGCCCCGATGGCCAGCGGGGTCCTCTCTCTCTCTCGTCCAAAATAGGCTAATAAAACTCAATGTGTGTGTGGTTTAGAGGAGGGCAAGAGAAGAGGAGGTGGGCATGATGATAAATTCTGGACTGGATTAAAAGCCAATGCACCTCCAGGTGTGAATGCTGGCAATCTGTTTTTGTTTTTACAGTCCGGGGTCATTTGGACATGGGTTGTGACATATTTTCGGCCTGCGGTGATGAACACATTTCAGCATGACTTTATTACAATTTGCTTTCTACAGACTTTTGTTTGGATATTCAAGTTCTTGTAGAAAAACTTCCACTGCCACACAAAAAAAGCTTCATAGTACACTTCACACATCCTTAACCCGCACACCAACTACTTTAAGTGATCCATCAATCCTTTCCGTTTCCTTCCTGGTTGAATGTTATAAATTGTTTCGTGACATGCTTCCACCATGAATCAACCATCCATCCGTGCTAGCTTGGCTGCTTGCTCCGTGCTCATGAAGCGTTCCACGTCCGACGACGATCTTTTAATACTTTCATCCGGAAGATTTACAGTTCCAACCCTGCCCGAGTCCCCTCTGACGATTTTCATGCGAGGTTTTCGTACAAGTTAATCCCTCCCTCTCTCTCTCTCTCACTAGACTGTTGAGTTGAATTTATGTGTCCATCTTGAATCCGCGCGCGGAACATTATTGCGGAAAACCCCGAGCGGATGTCTTAAAGTATCCTGTTTATTACCATCCCCTTACCCTTCTCGCCTTAAAGCTTCGACGGGACCAATTCAGGAAGAAAGCTTTGGTCCTAGCTCTCGTCAGGAAGCACGCGCTCCAGAAATTGCCAGACGGCGGAGCAAGGATCGTCAGAGCAGGAAGCAAAACCGTGTCAGGGAAGTTGTTTTGCGCTGTAAATGTTTCTTCTTGGAAATTGAGGCAGGACGGAATAATCGATGTTCGACTTGTTTTTTTTTTTGCGGTTATGTTTTAAGGAAGATGATGTTTTCAAGGTTGATACATCTGCCGGTATGAGTTCTTGGAAGGCTTCGTCTTGATGTTTTTTTAAATATCAGTTTTTATCCCTTCCCCATTTCTTCAAAGTTTCCCAAAAAAACAGTTGACATTTTAACTAGCTGCACAATCTTTTGCAAACATTTTTTTTAAATATTGTATAACATTGTATTGATTTCGTTAAATCAAATAGGGCACTGTGATCCGGTTGCAACATTTATGAAATTTATTGATATATCGTCAATTTTATACCATGAACAAAGGATTTTGTGATTCCTTTTGCATAATATTCTTAGGAATAAACCATCTGATTTGAAATTTCGATTTTATTCAATTTTCAAAGCCTCCACTTGACTTTGACTAGAACGGAGGGACAATAAATTTATATGAAATTTGTATTAGCTTTTCAGAAAACTTTACAGCATTAAAGCAATAAAATTGCGTAAAGTTCAGCCAATATTTGAAGATATTAAAAATAATCTTAAAACTGCAGAAATCACGATTACAGTGATCTATTGCATTGTATTAAAAAATGTATACAAAAAGTTAGGTTTCATAGATTTAACGAAAAAATTATGTTATTTACTTTAGATTCGAAAACGCATATTTGATATTGATTGTGACATTGTTCCTTCATGTAAAATGATGTTTTCTATTTTACAGAAAAAATCCTTTTTCTTTTAAGGATTTGTTTTTTTTTGCTTTTTTGTTTTTTTTTTTGTATTTTGCTTTTTTACAGTTATGGAATTACGTCTTTTTATTTTTTTACTTTTCCTTTTTTTTTGCTTTTTAACTTTTCAACAACTTAGAATTTTTGGTTTTGGTATCGTTTTGCTTTTATTTTTGATTTTATACTCTTTTGATTTTTTGGAATTTAACTTGTTTTCTCTCATTTGCTTTGTTGCTGTTTAGAATTAAAAAAAGTCACCTATTTTACAGTTTTGGATTTAATTTTTTGCTTGTTTTTTTTTTGTTTTTTTTTTTGCTTTGTTAATGAACGTTTTGCTTTTGGCTTTTATGTTTTTAAGTTTTTTTTTGTTAAATTTTGATGTTGTGCACTTTTGGTTTAAGGGTTTTTTTTAGTCTATTGCTCTTATGAATTTTAATTTCTGTTACATTTTAGATTTTTGTTTTTTTTTCGCTGTTTAGCAGTTTTGTTTTAAGATTGTTTTTTTGTTGCTTTTTTGGATTCAGTTTTTTTTTGTGTTTTGTTTTAGCTTTTATAATTCCGAAAATTTGGTCCCTAGCTTTTTTGATTATTTTTGAATAATTATTTTTTCCCTTTTAATTTTTTTTTTTACTTTTCTGCTTCATTCAATTTTTTGTTTTTTTTTTCAATTGTTTTGTTTTTACTCTTTTACAGATTTACTTTATGATTTTTAAAAGTTTTGGCTTTTTTATTTTTTTATCTTTTACTATTTTGCTCATGCGACTTAAAGTTATTTTTTGTATTTTTGGCATTTTTTTTTGCAGTTTTGGATTTATTGTTTATAGTTTTTTTTTTGGTTTTTGATTATTTTTGCTTTTTTTATGTTTTTTTTTGGCTTTTATTATTTTGATTTAATTTCTCTGTTGGCATTTATTTTTTTTTTAGTTTTTCATCTTTCCATTTTCGCTTTTCTTCTTTGTTGTTTTGCTTTGAATTCTTTATTGATTTTTAAGCCTTTTTACACTTTTGCATTTTTTTTATTTACATTTTATGATTTTCACATTGTAAGATTGAAGTTTTTTTTGCATTGTTTGGCCTTTTTTGAATGTGATTTTCTTGTTCCATTTTTCGGTTTTTGAATTTCTGCTTTGTTTGATTTTACTTTTTTACCTTTTTTGGATCTTGTATTTTGGAGTTTTTGTTTCCGGTTTTTGCTTTTTAATGTGATTCGATTTTTTATTCTTTAATTTTATAGTTCTTAGTTTTTTTTTTGTTTTTCGTCCAAGCTTATCTCCTTTATAAAAGTTATCTTGAGTTGTGTTTTGTCTTTCAAAAGTTGTATGCGAATTCTGAATTTTTCAACTTCTTTGATTTCTAAACAAATGCGAAAATATTGAATTAAAAATTGGTTCCGGAGCCGCATTTTTCAACAAACAATTAAATTTTAAATATTGTTTAGTTTGACTAACGTGGATAGAGTTGTTTTCAAAGGTGCTAAGGTGACCAAAAATGATAAAAATGATAAAAATAAAAAAAAGCAATTTTCATTTCAATCCAAAACAAAAAACATAGATTTTTAATATTTAATAAGTCATTAGTAATCTTCGATAAACCAGAATTCTTTTTTTCTAGGGACCTATTGCATTAAATACTTTTCAGCTTCAATGCCAAAAATGGAGAAATTACTGAAAAAATAGATGAATTTTAGAAAATTTCAGGAATATATCTTTTATTTTTAAAATTTAACCTTGGTCCAATAGTTCCAGAGATTTCGTTATATTTATTGATCACTGACCTTTTTCTGTTTTACTTTTTGTTCATCTCTTAGATTCTGTATCTCAGGGAGGAGGCCTCTACTGTTGGCGTAGGTAGGTCGGCCTAATCAGTTCGGGAATTGAAATGCGTTTTTTACGGTGAAATATTTAAGTTACTACCACGAAAAGTGTTTTATTCGTCGCGTGTGAACTATTTGTTTGAGGAAAAGTTGGAGTGTGTTCAGTATCCTGAGACTTTGGCGAGATATTCGCATAATAAATTGGGTTGCCAAGCGTCTTCAAAATGGCAGCTTGATTTTGAAGCGACAGCAAAAGAGAGGAGTTCAGCACAGCTCAGTGTGTGTGTTTGTGTGTACTGGGTATCTTGTTCGTGAGCATACCTCCTTGACTTGCTGAAGTGTGTACTGTAGTGTTAGTGCGACCGCTTGATCATGGCCTATTATGAGAGAATGTTTCTCTCTTTGTGTGTTTGGTAGCCAGTAGGCGAAGCTATGTTGAGTGAGTCTCAGCAACGAGACCGCCCCGGCACCCGGCAGCATAAAATAGTGAGCGCAGCATAAATTTCGAGGAAAAGCGCAATGAAGAGATTTAAAAACTTCGGGAGAGCAGTGTTAGTTCCTGCTTTGGTACGCAGATGACAGAAAAAGTGTTTTGTTTGGAGTTTTCCATCTCATGTTGTGCTATGAACTACATGTAAACAAGTGTAAACAAGTAACTGAGAAAGTTCAAATTATTGAAAAGTTCAATATTTGCCAGGAGCTACAAGACTACGCGACGCGGTTCAAGAATGTTGAACCAGTATTTTTCATCTCCCGGTGAGTTTGTTCCGAACTGAAGAGAGAGCCGTCAAGACAGCAGAGTGTGAGAACTGAGTAACTGAGTTACTTGTCACACGGGCCTCTACTGTAGCCTGTGCCTAAACAATGAGTGCCATCACAGTGTGGCCAAACGTCTTTTTTTTTTAATTATTTCCTTATTACAATTATTCTTACAATTATATTTCATTAATGCTGAGCGGATTCGCTAATTAGAATTTCGCTTATGCGAAGTATTCATATGGCTTCGTTAGTTTTCCAATGATGTTTGTATTTCAACCCCTTTGTTTTTAATTTTCCGAGCACTGTTTTGATGATTATGATAGCGAATCCGCTCAGTAATCATATTATCAATTATTCTATTGTTTGAAACCATATTTCATTATTATTGTATTACTTATATATGATAACATTATATGCCATATTCCAATCTATTAACCAATTTTCCTTTCAGCATACTCACTGCACAATACACTAAACACACTCCACACCAAATTGAAACTATTAATCGGAGCGTTTGGTACGGTATGTCCACGCATCCTTCCTCCCCTGTAGATTCTGTGAAATGTGATCCGTTCTCAGAATCCTCTCTGCGGTAAACACAACGCAGTAGGGCTGGCCGCTTTAATTTTTGTAATACATTTTCGGGTGTTCTCGATTGTACTGCAATTATTAATCATGACAAGAAAAGTGCTTGGGGCGTTATCTAATCACAAGACTTTCCAGCATGCTTTCATCGGACTGGCTGCGTTTGTGTTAGATTAGATTAGATTAGATCTCTTAGATTCTGTATCTCAGCAACAGTAACTTCAATCTTCTTTGGTTCTTATTGGAATCTCTCCATTTCTTAAAAAATACTCAGCAATTCCATTTGAAAAGAGCCTAAACCGAAAAAAAAGTTCTCCGATCGGGCTCAAAAATTTACAAGCGGTTCCTTGGCCAAAATAATTAGACCCGTATTTGTTTTGTTTGGTCATTAGGGAAGCCTACATCGTGCTAGGGTGTTTCGAAAAATTGCATTTTTCGTCATTTTTTGCAAAAAACACTTTTTTAAAAAAAATCATATCTCCGCGTCATTTCATCCGATTTTAGCTGTCTTAGACGCAAAAGAAAGATGATTTAATTGGCTAGTTGAGAAAAATAGTAAGAAGTTTCAAAAATCTAGCTTAACATTTGAAAAAGTCGTATGAAACCTTAAAATGGCGTTTTGACCGTGTCTAGACCAAAGAGCCTATGTCTGAAAATATTTTTATCGGATTCCTCGGAAAATTTCGCAAAACATATAAAAAAATTGGCGATGTCAAACCGTACGTCCGAGATATGATTTTTTGAAAAAAAAAACTGAGTTTTTCGACGCACCACGCGCAAAAACAGGAAAATGCCGAAATCGGCAAAAGTCAACTTTTTTCCCTAAAACTGCAATAAATTAAAAATTTCAGCAATGACCTATACATGTTGCGTTGCCAAAAGTTGCGTATTTTAATGCGTAAAACTTTGTCCTAAGGGGTAACTTTTGTCTCTGATCACAAATCCGTTTTTTGATAACTCGTGACGGAGGGGCGGTACGACCTCTTTCATTCGAAAAATACGTGTTTTTCAGTAATTTGCAGCCTGAAACGGTGATGAGATGGAAATTTAGTGTCAAAGGGACTTTTATGTGAAATTGGACGCCCGATTTGATGCCGTACTCAAAATTCGGAAAAACCTATTTTACTTCAAAAAAACACTAAAAAATTAAAAAAAAACTCTGCCATTATCCGTTTTATTTTCGTTAAATTGCGATAACCCGTTACAAGTAAACCTCTTATGTTTATGAATCAAAATTTTTGTAATTGTCTGTTCTACAACTTTGTAGAACATTATTACACTCTAAAAAGGGTTAGCAAAGTTTGAAATTTTAAAATTTAAAATTTTGTTTATTCCTTATGGGACAGTAGCTTAATGAGCGATTTAAGTAAAGAAGTAAAGATATTTATCAGAGATTTAGAAAAAAAAATGTTATGAAGATTTATTTTATTTACTTAGCATTGATATGAGATTTTTGCCGAAATTTCAGGTTTTTATAATTTGTGGTCATTTAGAATGTTATCATGCTTAGTTTAGGACCAGAGCGATTTAAATTGTTAAATTAAATACTTTTAATTATTGGAGAAAATTAAAGTACGGTTGCTATTCTGAAACTTTCTTAAATCGAACTTTTACTGGATCGTTCAACGCCAAATGCACTAAAATGTCAAACATTCAAACAAAACTTCATTCAACGATTCGCGTCCAGTTTCATTCATGCCAAAAACTACATTTTAATTGCCAATCAACATTTATTGGCATGTCGAACGAGCATTGATACGAGGGCTTAAAAAAACCCGTCGATTTTCGAATTGCAGCACCTCTCTATTGCAAAACGGTTATTGGATGCTCTCCGCCGCCGTAAAGTCCATTAACCGAACAACATACTCCGCTTGCTTTCAGAGAGGGGGCGAGCTTTTGTGCTAGATTTTGAAATTGAGCTAGTAAAACTTTTACGAGCCCGGGGTGTTGTTTTCGCGCTCGATTTGGTTCCCCAGGTTTGGGCTTCGATTTCGTGCTGCATCGTGGATGCATTTTTAATAGAATAGTAGAATCAATTGAAATTTACTCGTAACTAGCTACCTATTTTTCAATTTTGTTCAACAGTCAATAGGTCCAGTTTCATTAATTAAACCTGTCCCTCAGTTTGAATTTCAATAAAGCAACCATTCATATTGATGCTTTTTCATATATCTAGCAAAAAGCTTGGATCTAGTATTTCAATGCCCTCCACTATCACCGACCTGGTTCTCGAATGTCCTTTTGCAGTGTTTTTTTTCGTCTAGCTGTAAACCCTTGATACTGTTGGGGAAAGGTTGTTTCAATACAGGAAAAACATTTTCCCGAAAACTGGAAGGTCCCTGGACCTGGCCAGGAAATGAATGTTTTTGTTTGCCCGAAAAATATTTGCTTGGTCGTTTTTGCCGAATCATCCGGAAACGGTGTGCCGAAAACTGTTGCTCTTTTATTTATGAAAGTGGGCGCTTTGCTGGGTGGAAAGTAGTTTCATATTGGAGCGAGTTGTTTGAATTGGGTTCTTGGTAAAAAATTTAACAATCACAGCCAAATTGACGAAATTTTTTAAAATTTCACTTTTCATCAGAAATTGAAGAACTTTCTGAAAATAATAAATTTTCTCATTTCAGGTCTCCCAAACAAGCAGTGAAACAAAACAAAACACGAATAAATCGGATTACCACGCTGTCCATCGATCAGCTTACCCTCACACTCGGATACTTCTGACTTTTCCCACCCTGAAACCTCAGAATTTCAACTCTGAAACGATGCAACTTTTGCAGCAAACTCTCCAAAGGCAGACACATCATCTAAATTTGCCAGCCAATCGAACCAGTCACAAGCGCACCATTTCCGCATGAAATATTGGCTCTAATGCCCATTTTCCAACTTGTCGAAGCCGGAAAATTGACGAGAGCGAGAGAGTGAGTGGGGTTAAACGAAAGACAAGGATGAGACAGGATTTGATGCAGCGCACACATTCATACATGCGATTCATCACTGTCAAGCGATGATGCATCGCGAGAGAAGAGCTTTCTGTCCATTGGTGGATTGTTAGGGTGATGAAAATACAACAAAATAGTGATATATTTAAAAAAAATATGTATTTTAAATTAAATGATTTTATGATACAGAAAGCTGTATCTCAGCAACTGATTGAAAATAACATCAGATTTACAGATTGAAAAAAAGTTGGAGATGGCAGCTTGGCCAAGTATTATAAAAGTAAAAATGCCCCGTTTTTTTACAAAAAAAAAAAAAAAAAACATTTTTCATTAGAAGTAACTCGAAAACGATGCACGATATCGATACAGTACTTTTGGGTAAAAAAAAGATTTTACAACTGATTTTTTGGCATTATTTTCACTATTTTTTAAAATCATGTTTTTTTTATTGGCTTTACTGCCCAATGAGTTTTGACCAATTTTGAACCTTAGCAGAAGTTAGAGTAAAAAACAACGGAAGACCTCTTCTCTTTTTGCTGATTCCTCAAAAAATTGCAATTCTCCAGGAATTTAGGAAATAAATTGTTATGTATTTTCTATTCGGCTCAAATTTTGTAAGGCCTTCCCTATGACCTATTGTTTTTAGAGACAAAAATGAGCAACTTTCGCAACTCCGGGCAAAAATTTTAGTTGATTTTTATATAGTTATAGTTAGAGTTTTGCCTTCCTCACCTCACTGAGGCAAGGCTTTAAAATCACTCGAAAAATAAACTTCTTAAATAGACCTCCTAGATATACCTTCACGTATACCTATCGACTCAGAATCAAATTCGGAACAAATGTCTGTGGGGATGTGTGTAGACATGATTTTTTTTCCACACGATTATTTCAGAACTGGCTGAACCGATTTTGGCCGGATCTACCTTATTCTGTTCGTTTTGGGGTCCCCTAAGACCCTATTAAATTTTATTCTGTTTAGTGAAGTACTTTTAAAGTTATGCCATGAAAAAGTTTTTTTGTATCTACAAAAAAGGATGATTTTTGCATAACCTGAAAAGGCCGGGACTTTTTGCCAACGCGCGAGAGCCGCAGAGCATGAGTATCGCCCGGTTGTCACATTGTGTCTGCGTCTCTTCTGGGAAAGTCTGTTGTAATTATGTTGCTGACTGAATACATCAGTTTGTCTCGACAAAGATTTACACGAACTTTTTACTGAAATATACAACTCATAAGACATTGTATACTAAGACTAGGGAGACAGCATGCAATTCCATCGTGCATCTAATGTTGGCATATTAACACTTTTAAATTTAATCACAGCCTTTTCTCCTTTATTTTGGAGAGTTGGTAAAAAAAGAATTGAAAATTGCTGTTCTGGTAAGAACAATACTTATAAAAAATTAAAAAGAAAAAAAATAAAAAGATTAAAAAAACTCTTCAATCAATTTGTAAATACAACCTAAAATACAACATGAATGTGAGGAAGGCACCAACCACCTTAAGGTGGATCAAGTAACGTTTTTTAATGGAAATCACGGAATATTTAAAAAGCGTGTAAAAAGCGGAATATTTGTGAAATTTTTAGATTAATTTTTTTTTAACTTGATAATTAT
Source organism: Culex quinquefasciatus (assembly GCF_015732765.1). Lineage (NCBI taxonomy): Eukaryota > Metazoa > Arthropoda > Insecta > Diptera > Culicidae > Culex > Culex quinquefasciatus. The sequence continues at coordinate 10,818,486 of NC_051862.1, forward strand.
TGAAAGTCCCTAATCATGAATTGATCGAACTTTTCAAATATTTGATTAGAATCCACTCCACAACAAATCGAATATTTTCAAAAGTTAAATAGTACGTATTTGGGAAATTGATTTTTATTGTAAAAAATGTTAAATTAAAAATCACCAAAAAATGTTGCTCCACGCACCCATCTTTTTCTCAAAAGTTCTTATCAACCTACAACTTTTCAGAAGACACCAAACCGATGATTGGTTTTATTTTCAAAAGATACAGATTTTCGAATATTTTTGAAAATTCTTTGCTCATAGGGAAGGCGTAGAGAATTGCGCTTAGCTAAAATAGAATTTCTGTTTATTTTCAATAGCTTGTTTTGTAGTTGTTGTTGTTGTTGTGACAGACAAATTCCGTAGTAACAGTTCAAAAGGGCGAATCTGCGTTTGTAAACAAGCTGTCTATCCTCCTCTTACTTGACGTGAACTGTCACTTGAGCGAAAGGGATAGACTGCTTGTTTACAAATGCAGATTCGCCCTATTGAATTGTTACTACAGAATTTTGTAAAACGTTATTTGTGAATTTGTGTGCTTGAAAACAATTGACAACAAATTGTGAACTATTTCTATAAATAAACATGTTTTGAAATACTACAAATAAAGTTTTTTCGTTTATATCAATGAACAATTATATAGTTGATAACAACTGTGTTTACGTATATTCAACCAATTTTATAGATTATTGAAAGACATTTTTGCAAAATAGTTCAGATTATTATCATTTTCCTAAAGCTAATAGTTTCTCATAGAACAATCCATAAAATAAAGGAAATTGTACATCAAAATGTGGGAATTGATTTTTCTCATTTTGTAGGTAAAACATATTTTTTTCAATAATCATAGGCTTACGCTACTTCTTTATAGATAGCTAGACTGCCCACCATTGAAAAAACGGCTAATATCAACTTTTGGCAAAAAACAGATATTAGCACCAGGTGGTAGAGGATGTTCCAACGCATTTCCTGGAACTTGAATTTTACTGAAATAGTGTTTAGACTTGGCTGCCGATGCGAAAAACCAAACGGCTAATATGCCACTCTTATGGGAAATTGCCTTGACAGAGATTTTGTGACTAACACTAAAACGCGTTTTTCTCGGAATACTTGATTTGGCATAATAGCCGAATTTTCAATTATGGGCAGTAGAAGTGTCGTTTAGCTTTGTTACCAAACGTTTAAAAATTCTTGAATTGAAAAGAGTGTTTTTGCTGATTATTGACGTTTTGTTATTGTGAGTTTTCAGCAGAATGTAAATTGTTCAATAAAAAATAAATAATAAGTTCGCTTGTGAAAGAATGTGTATTTAAAAAATTACTTTGTTATCAAATATGTCAAATATTAAGAGTTATGATAATTTTGCAAAAAAAAAATCTCTATTTTCAACACCTTTTGATGTTTGAAAAACATTAATTCTCTTTTTGAATGGTTTAAAATGTTTATTTTCAAAAGGAGCATAAGTTCTAATTTATGTGTGGTTGAAAATTAATTTCATAATCGGATTCGAGAAGAGAGATCAATTTTCTTTTTTTTTTCAAAATGAAACAAAAATAAATACAATTTTCATAAAAAATATGAGAGCATGTTACTATGCAGAAAAAAACATATTAGAAAAATACTTCTACTGTTAAGAAGTTTCAAGCTGTTCAGCCTGTACTACAAATTTTCTTAATGTTTTTGTAAATGATCAAATCAAACCAGGAAAAAGATTTTTCGGTGCCTTTTTTAAAATTTGTATGGAAATAAATTTGGGAAGGCCAATTTTTATTTGTTTTTTTTTGTAATTGTTATTTTGATCTAAATTTCCAAACCATCACAAAAGCGTTAACATTTAGAAATATGTTCCCTAAACCGGTCCAAAAACGGGATTTTTGCTCGAAATTAACGTTTCAGGCTAGTTTTGAGCACGCTGTAGCTTTTGACAGGAGGAAGATAGCACCATACTTCCTTCGGGAATATTTTAGAGAATTTTCTCAATTTTTACGATATTGTGTTGTTTTTTTCAAAAACAGCGAAAATTTAAAATCAAATAATTAAATTCAATTAAGTAGTTTTATTTGTAAAAAATCTTATACAAAACCAAACCACAGTGGTTCAAAAGGCTGTTTTGACGAACTTAATTGATTAGAGCAAAAAGTAAGCATTTTCGTGCTTTGGCATGTTCTACAACTTTGTTCAGCGTTGTCATGGCCTACTTCTGGTGAAATTTGTTTTTCAAAATACTCATCACAGCAGGCTATGGAATTTCTAACTTTTGACAGTTAAGAGATAGAGGTTTGGTGTCTTCGGCAAAGTTGTAGGGCTAAAAATTTCCACAAACTTTGTCTAAGACGTCAAAGCTCTATCTTTGCGTTGAATACCAGTTTTGGAACCTTTTTCATAAATGCCTGCCAAAAAACAGTTTTTTGACTAAAACTATGTTGAACTTTGATTTAGACGGTTATAATGTTCAGAAGAGTTGTCAGTAATATCAAAACAAACATATTTGACGAAGACGCCAAATTGATAGGATCTATATGTGATGAGTTATAGCAAGATTTCGTGATAATTTAGCTAGTTTTCGAGCTCGGTATACAAAGCCTCGGGCAAATTTGGGCAAAAACCCATGCAATAGGCTTCAAGTATGACTATTCCACTACAAAATGTCGGGTGAATCATTCGTCCGAAGGTTTACGGTCATAGATTTCCGAGCACTTTAATTTATTTTATTTTTGATTACTTTTTAAATTTATTTAGGACACTTTTAAGGCACATAAGCCATTTTTGCGGTTTATTTGGACACACGAAGCGTGTAGGTCAGACTCTTGTGAAAATTTTGATGTATTGGAAGTCTATTTTTGAGGCTATACAGTGTATTTTTGGGAATATCTTTGAAAAAAAAAAAATCACTTCCAAAAGAGCTAATCGGCGAATCTAGACATCTAGTCAACGTCATAACGTTGGTGTTGCAAAGACAATAAATTATTTTAAACATTCATATTATTTATTAGCCAATAGGTTCCAAAGTTAGACTTCCAATACATCAACATTTTCACAAGAGCCTACACGTTTCGTGTGTCCGAATAAATCGCAAAAATGGCTTATGTGCCTTAAAAGTGTCCTAAATGCATTTAAATAGTCATCAAAAATAAAATTAATAAAAATGCTCGGAAATCTATGACCGTAAACATTCGGACGAATGATTCACCCGACATTTTGTAGTGGAATAGTCATACTTGAAGCCTATTTAATGGGTTTTTGCCCAAATTTGCCTGAGGCTTTGTATACCGAGCTCGAAAACTAGCTTAATTATCACGAAATCTTGCTATAACTCATCACATATAGATCCTATCAATTTGGTGTCTTCGACAAAGTTGTTTGTTTTGATATTACTGACAACTCTTCTGAACATTGTAATCGTCTAAAATCAAAGTTCAACATAGTTTTAGTAAAAAAACTGTTTTTTGGCAGGAATTTATGAAAAAGGTTCCAAAACTGGTATTCAACGCAAAGATAGAGCTTTGGCGTCTTCGACAAAGTTTGTAGAAATTTTCAGCCCTACAACTTTGCCGAAGACACCAAACCTCGATCTCTTAACTGTCAAAAAATAGAAATTCCATAGCCTGCTGTGATGAATATTTTGAAAAACAAATTTCACCAAAAGTAGGCAATGACAACGCTGAACAAAGTTGTAGAACATGTCAAAGCACGAAAATGCTTATTTTTTGCTCTAATCAATTAAGTTCGTCAAAACAGCTTTTTGAACCACTGTGCAAACCCTGTTTTGAAAAATCAACCAGTTTTTTTTGTTATGCTATTTGTATTTGCATAATTTCGATTGTTTTTAAGAGATGGTTTTAATTTTATATTGCTTTCAAACTCACATCACCCTATTTAACCGCCCCGTCAGCCATCACCATTGACGAGGAGCGGGAAAAGCGGTTATTTGAGTTGCTCGATTATGCTCCGCTGAATAAATCGTATCGAATCGAGATGCCACTTTTCGCTGATACCATCACTCGAACGACTGTACAGAGATACTGTCAAGGCGCTATCGATGGCCTGGAGGGAAACTTGCCCAGAGAGGGTGAGAAAAAAAGCACCAAGCTTGATCGGATTGTCGACACACACAGGATAGCCGCAAACTATACAAAATTGATGGGAAAAAATCTCCCAGAGAGTTCCGGACAATGCGCTTCCTGGCGCTGCTGACGGTGCGACAATGTTTCACAATTGAATCCTTCCTGATCGTTGATGAAGCTTCGGGGGGTTTGGACGAGAAAAAAATGCTGCTGCCACGTGTCGAGGTGGTTTCGGCACAAAAAAAAGCTTCAATTCAGTACGACACAACACACAATGCATTCAACCCGTTTTTCTTTTTTCCGACGAGCTCCCCTCAAGCAAATATTCAATTTCGATTAATAACACAATCGTTTCTTCGTTTTGGACGAATCGAGAAAAACTCGATACCTTCTTGAATGTGGAGCGACCACATCGGATGGAACTCAAGTGTAAATGGATCTTTTGACGAGGATTGTGGACACGTGGCACACAGCAGAGGTTTCCCGAGCCAGCTGCTGCTGTGTACTACATCTTGGATCAATAAAATTTCATTGAACGACATCGACTGAAGTTTTGTAAAGGTCGCACACATAAAGTGACTCCATTATCGGGCTCGTAATAGATTTTCGACAGCACGCTTCGAGTGCTGCTTGTTGGCTCCGAAGCTTCAAATTTTGATCACCATCTGGACTGGCTGGAGTGGATTTCAGATTGTGGAGCAGATTTTTGACTGAGGACAAGCTATGGAGGTCAATGATAATTTTGGGGGCAAGCTGTGTTGACCTGAAGGTTTGGGGTCAAGATTGTCAAATCAAGATTGTTCAGCAACCTTGAGACTAAATATGGACATTTTTTAAGAAACCTTTAAAAGATCTGAACTAAAAAATTCTATTGTATGCCACTTTCCAACAGGTTACGCTCCAACGAGTTCTTTTTCCCCTTCAACAGAGCTTAGATTGCGTTCGAATCGCTGGCCATGTTGAAAAAATACATCCCACAAATTGGAAACCATCTCGTCTGGTTTGACCGAGTAAAAAAGGAACACCAGATGTGGAAGGTCCTGCACTAAAACACAACCGAGTGAATCTGAAGGAAACTACAAAACATCGATAGGAAAAAAGAGAATAAAAAAAGACTCTCAGAACGACTGAATCCAGTGAAAAAGCGGTGCATCGAACGGAAACCAACGATTATGTTCTTGAGTGGCCATCAATTCTGCGGGAAAATGGAAAACCCGGCTTCGACAGAAATCACACAGACACACACGCACATTCCGAAGACGACGAAAGGGCCACTTTGGGTTACAAGACGAGCTTGAAAAAGGGGAAAATTCGACTACTCTCTGGTGACAAAAACGGAGGGTTAACGTTGAGGAGTTGGCTGGAAATTTGTGGTGGCTGAGTGGTTGAAAAAGCTCCGCTTTGAAACAAATAAAATCAAGTAGAATATGGTTATTTAATATTTTTGTGAAATATGTTTTAGAGCAATGAAAATAAATAAAATGTAATTGGTGATAAAAGAAAAAAAAATCAAAGATCGAAAACTTTCAGAATGGTCTAACTTGAAGGTTCTATTGTTCAATTCAATGTGATTATTGCGATAATTTTAAACAGTATTTCATGGTTCGGAGCAAGAAAACTTTTTGAACCTAAATTGAGATGAAACTGACTTATTTTTGCAATTTTTATAAATTGCTACGTCAAAGCAGTTTTAGTATAAATTTTGCAAAAAATTACAGTTTTTTTTGATGAAAAAAAAAAAAAACATTTAGGTTTCTTTACCTTTTTTATGATTACTCATTACCAGGGCTGTGGAGTCGGAGTCGGAGTCGGAGCCGGAGTCGGTGGAGTCGGGTCGGCTTCCCAAAAAAGCCTGGAGTCGGAGTCGGAGTCGTAAAAACTCGAACAGCTAGAGTCGGAGTTGGAGCCGGAGTCGGCTAAATTTTATTAGCTGGAGTCGGAGTCGGAGTCGGAGCTGAAAATTTCTGATTACCCGGAGTTGGAGTTGGTGTCGGAGTTATATTAAATTCAACAAAAATTATGTTTTTTTTTATTTTTTTGTATTTGCTATAAAACAAATTAATTTACAAAACTTCTTCTTCGCTGCGTTGCCATTTTTATTTTTTTAGAGATCACTTAATGATAACCTGTTAGAGCTGCTCTTACCCAATTATGTAGTATCATCATAACCCAAAAAAAAAAAAAAAAAAAAGACAAAATAAAAACAATATTGGTTTTGTAGTCAGAAATATTTAATTGATTTTTGACTGCATCCTTTTGCCGATATTTATGTACCCCTTAAATGTCTTGGTGGTTTTAAGTAGATCAATGTTCAGGAAAAAAGTTTCGAGGTACATCAAAAAATATAAATAATAATCACTATTTATGGAAATCGAAAACAAAAAAACTCTTCCAACAAATATTCAACGATTATAATAATCTATTACTTGGTACAAAAAATTTAAAAGTGTCTGAGAATGTTGATGATTAGGCAAAATATTTTGATATTGTTGCAAATTATCGTTGAACAAATCTCAAGATTTCAGATAGGACAGGATTTCAAGATAAAAAAATATCCGTGACCTGGAAAATATTTATCCTGTGGATTTTTGTTTTTTATCCAATTCTAAGTTTTTTTCATATATTTTCATGGAGGCGCACGACCATCCATAAAGCTTCGTTTTAGGTGAAGATGCAAGAAGTATCGCGCGCCTCCTTTTAAATATATAAAAAAATTAAAAATTCAAATAAATCCAAAATTCCGAGGTAAAATATTTTCTAGGTCACGGATATTTGAAAAGGACCCCTGAAGCCTCCTTACCACGAAGATTTTTTTAGATACATTAATTTGTAATAATAAACTTCTTCAATCTTGGCGTATTGTCCATGTTCGTTTTAAAAATTTCAATGGAGCTTTAAAAAATAGTGTCGTTTAAAATTATTATTTAAAAATACTAGGTGACTTTGATAGTCACTGTGCTTCTTATAAATGCCAACTTAAAAGTGAGCAAATTGAATTTATTTGTTAAATCAATCATAAGGCCAGCTTTCTTTTAATGATCATTAAAAAATAACTTTTTTTTTTAGATTTTCGCTTTTAATCAATTTAATGAAAATTTTTCTGGTTGAATAAATAAATCCAAATTAACTTACCAAACTGTTCTTCTGAAAATGCCTTCAAAACTGGCGTTTTTTTTATTTCTATTTCGATAACGTCTAAAACTTGTAAAACTAGAAACTTTTCTCCGGGTTTTTCCACTTAAAGAGTTTTTAAATAATCCTATTCATCAATGTTTTCGAAATAATAGTAATCTAACTTTTGAAATATTTAAAAATATGTTGAGTCGGAGTCAGTGTCGGAGACAACCATTTTTAGAAAGCTGGAGTCGGAGTCGCTTGAAATATGACCCGACTCCGCAGCCCTGAAAAAAAAAACACTTAAAAAGTTTTAAAAACTCTGCAATTTTTTGTTACTCAACTGTAAATTTTTTTGGAACATGTCATTTTAAGGAAAATTTAATTTACTTTTTGCAATTCCGTCGTGAAACTACTCACTTTTCCTGTCATTCTTGAACGACGAAATAGCCTACTTTTCTATACCAAAAATAACAGAATCGAATAGCAACACTTTTCAAAATAAATGCTGAAAAGTTCTACTTTTCAGCACTCAAATGGGTGCTGAAAAGTTGAACTCGGTGAACCTCGTTGGATAAATGTACGACTCGTGCTGAAAAAATCCTCTTTTTGCAACTTGTTGCATAATAGTAGTTTATGCAACAAGTTGCAAAAAGAGGATTTTTTCAGCACGAGTCGTACATTTATCCAACGAGGTTCACCGAGTTGGATAAATACAAAGAGTGCTGAAAAAATCTAGTTTGCAACGAGTTTCATACAACATTTTTTGCAATTCCAAAAAACCCACACTGCGTGAAGTTTTAAGTCAAATTTTCATGTATTTTGTCAATAAATCGTTTAAATCAAAAAAAATTTGCAAAGTGTTACTTTTCGAAACATGTGCTGAAAAGTTCAACTTTTCAGCACCCATATCAGTGCTGAAAAGTAGAACTTTTCAGCATTTATTTTGAAATGTGTTGCTATTCGATTCTGTTATTTTTGGTACAGAAAAGTAGGCTATTTCGTAGTTCAAGAATGACAGGAAAAGTAAGTAGTTTCACGACGGAGTTGCAAAAACTACTATTTCGAATCTACATTAACCCAGAAGGGTCATTTATTTATTTAGAACTAAATTTTGTATTTTATTTTTTTTTTAATTTCGTGTTTTTCTAACTTTGTAGGGTTGTTTTTTAGAGTTTAACAATGCTCTACAAAGTGGTAGAGGAGACAATTACAAAAAAAAATATTTAATATATAAAAATAAGGGGTTTGCTTATAAACATTACAAGTCATCGCAATTTTATGAGAAAAAAAAGTTTTGAAAAAGTTACTTTTTGCGTTTTTCTTTGTTTCGTCGTCTGTGTCTGTCGAGGGTGACCATGAACGGCCATGATCAACGACGACCAACTTTTTTCATAACTTTTTTTTTCGTAAAATTGCGATAACTCGCGATAACGTTTTGCAAAATTGATGATGCTTTTTGGCCATTTTTTGATTCTTTTAATATTTTGAAGATACACACAAAATATTTCCAAAGCAAAAAAAAAAAAAAAACAATAGGATGTTAATTTCATTTGAAATTAAAAAGGAAAGTTTTGATTAGTTATGCAGTTTTTGAGTTACAATCTTTTCCATTGTTTTGTTTTTAAATAAAATATTTCTACCTGGTTTTGAAAATTGTCCATTGTCATCAATCTTTAGAATCAATTGCGGCTGAAAAATTTCTATAAATTTAGCTGTAGCGTTTTTGATCTGATCCATGGTAGCTGAAATATAACCTTGAATAGAAATTTGAGTTTATTCTGAGTACTACAAAATTTGCAATAATTTTTCAATCGGATACTTTAAAAAACTTTTGGTTCGATATTCAATTACATTGATGTAAAAAAATACACCTTTTCTTTTGCAATGACTTTTGTGTAGTGATTCCAAAAACACAATCAAAATTTTAAATAAAGTGCCAAATAATACGATTGAACCCTTTTTTACCCGTTTCGTATTAAGCAATAAATTTATCACGGCCCACATCTTGCAAATCGCTAATCCTCAGTCTTCTAATAATCTCATCAATGCCATAATGATATCCAACCAGATCAACCCAAGCAAACTTTTGCTTGAGCGATTCTTTCTGGTAGCCTTCCCAATGCTCCGGGAAAAACGGATAATGAAAAGCTCGCTTCGGGGAAGTTGAGATTTGCCGGTTTTGTTTACTACACTACTGCTGCGAGTAAACATCAAATTTTGAGGACTTTTTCGAGAAGAGGCTGAAATTCCAAGAATTTTATCAATCTGAAATTTCAAAGAGATTGTGAGGTGAAGATTTGCTGGTGTTTCCTAAAATTAATTTTGTTAAGACGGTCGATGCTGTTTGGAAGGATTAGTTGAATTATGTAGATTTACACAAATTGAGAATAAATTTTGTTTCAACATATCTCTTTCAGTTCAGTCTCCTTTTTTTGCTGCAATTTACGCATGAAAAGCAAACAACAGAGGAAAAACTTCGTTTGGGACCAGAAAAAAAGAAGTAAGCTTACCGGTTATTGTAGTAGTTGGACTTGTAGTACGGCGGGTGCGAATCGAAGACGTAGTTGAGGATGGGCCCGGTGCTCTTGAGCAGCTTCCGGTGCTCGTCCACCGGCTTCACCACCATGGCCGGCGTCGTCGGGTTCAGGTTCATCGAGTTGATCGTCCGATGTTTTTGCTGCTGCTGTTGAGGTTGAGGTTGGGACTGATGTTGGTGCTGGGGCGCCGGAACGCTCGGGGCCATCGTACTGCCGCCGCCGTTGCTACTGCTACTGCTGGCCTCCGTCGTCGTCGGAAGGAAGCTGACGGAAGAAACGGTGGCCGTCGAATCGAGGACATCACCGGCGTCGTTGTCTTGTCCCGCCGCAAGGCTTCGTTGTGTCGATGGATTTGTGTCCCCGTCTACAGGGTGGTGGTCATCACCGGATTGTGGGGGCTGTTGGCCTGGAGGGAGAAAAAAAGAAGAATAAAAACGGGGTAGAATAAAAGTACACGACTTGGACATGGAAACCCGGACCGGAGGGACCGGAGTTGGCAAATAACATCCGAACTTGTTACGGGACAGTAACATTTGCTTTTTGTTTGGATGGTTCGGAGCCGTAATTCAACTGGAAGTGGATTGATTGTCTTGCGTGTGTGATGGCTCCTGGCGTGGGACGGGGAAATGTGTCTCTTGAACTCGAAAATTCCGCACTAGAGCTTGAACATGGAAATTCATACTGTAGTTCAGCGTGAATTGTGATGAAAAGTGTTATGAAAAGTCTTAACAACTACCGTTGGCGTAGTGCAGATAACAAACTCAACTATAATTGTTACAATTTTCATAATTGGATTCTGCCCAGCAACGCAACAATATCCAATTTCAGGATCATTTTTGCTACTTGTAAGAATAGGAAAAACTTTTATACAGCACGATATAAAGAGCTAAATGCTGCCAACTTTGTCCTTTTACTCTGGTAAGTTTTTTTTGCTGAAGCAACGGTCATGTCAATTCCATTAAAAAGTAATTTCTTGAGACGTAACCTTAATCTTTGTGTACAATTTCGTATTTAACAATGAAAGCTTCCAGGCTTGAAAAAGAAAATTCAAACTTTTCTTCACCGCAAAGAAAAAACAGGTTGAATAAATGAGCTCGTTACGCGATGACACTGGTATTGAGAAACGAGCCCCAGTTCGGCTTGGCTCAGCAGCTGGATAATTTATCAAATCTTCGTCCGCAGCGAAGCGACGATGATGGCCAGGCTCAGGCCGCAGGCTTAAGTTTTTGCTCGACAACCAATTTGGAAGCGGCGAGCAAACTTCGTTTGCGGTGGTGCTGGTTCTTCTGATCGAACCCATTTATCGCTGACGAGTGGAATTCAATGCTGGGCATAAATTAGGAGTGGAAGCAGAGGCGTTTCTTTTTGAATTTGAATTGAAATTGGGTAAGGCGTCATCCATAAAGTATGTCACGCAAAAATCGGCCAAAATTAACCCCCCCTCTCCCCTATGTCACACTTTGTCACACAAAGTTGAACCCCCCTCAAAAAGTACGTCACATTATGCCAGACCCCCCCTCCCCTTTTATATGGGGTTTTTTTATGGTTTTTATTTCTTTAAACTCTCAAAATGTTGGTATTTTTGCCAATTTTAACAGGAAAAAAAATTGTCTAATTATTAGAACAAACATTGCGATATAAAAAACAGTTTTGTATCTTTTAAAAATTAGAAGACCTGGTATAACATTCAAGTATTAAAAAATCTTGAATAAGTTCAAACCATTTATAGCAGTTTTCTTATGAACACCCTGCTTTCAAAGCATTTATTTTTATCGAGCAAAAATTAGCACACTATTGAAGTTCCAGCTGAATTATAAAGAATAGACTAAATAATAAATTATAATGTGATACTTCTGAATAAAAGTAAACAAACAATTTTAGCAAAGAGGATTTAATATAATTGTGTACATTTCGAATAAATATTATGCAATCATAAAAAAAAACCAAGTGTGACGTCACAGTCCCGCAAACCCCCCCTCCCCCCATCGTCACATCTTGTCACACCTACGGTAACCCCCCCTCCCCCCCTAAGAGCGTACGTACTTTATGGATGACGCCTAAAGTTTTCTTAAATAAATTCATTAATTGAATATTTAAGATTTATGCATAATTACTCCAATGAATTTTATTGTTTTACAAAATTATTATTTTGATTCATATTTGCTTTCATAGGCTGGTACAAATATTTTTAAAAGTTTTTGTCACCCCCCCCCCCCTCAAAATTGGCCCGAAAAATCAGGGGGCAAAAAAAATATTTTTACCATAAACTTCAAAATTTCAATGAAAATTCAAGTGAAACCAGCTGAAATCAAATTAAAATACATTCTTCTGCGTTCAAAATCATTTTTAGCAAATTTTCGATGCAAAATCTTTTTTTTCGATACAATTTTTGTTTTTGTCAGATCTTAGATTTTTTGAAAACTAATGATTGCAAAACAACTGAACTAGTATAAAATGCATTTTAAAACACTTTTTTCATTTCAATGTGAAGACTATGGCTTGTTATTAAAATTTTTATATTTTTCTATTTTTTTGCCCCCTCCCTTGACCTCGACCAGGGCCGAGGGACAAAAACTTTTTTAAATATTTGCATCGGCCTTAAATATGGTTCAAAAATCAGAACCAAAGATTGATTTTTTTTTTCGCGGAGTTGTTTTTTTAACTCTTTATGTTCCATTTACAATTTTAAAAACGTTTTTGAGAATGTTCTACAAAAACATATTTTTGCCAAGATTAGAAATCTAACTTTAGGATAACCGGCGAAACTAGTTTTCATAATTCCAAAATTATTCTTATTTCCATGATATGAAGCAATTTAGGTTTTACGATTTTACTGATAATAAAATGATCTGATTTGGATCATTTCATGCTTTGATTCAGCTTGTAGAAAAACATTTATAAATTTTTTTTTTTTTTTTAATAACAGAGCTGCTCTAAAATGATTTAAATTGATTAAGTCAGGAAAAGTACACTTGAAAGAAAGAGAATTTGAATCGATTGGTTCCTTTATATGATATACGTTTTATCATTTTAAAAGAAAAATGCAGTAAATTTCAATAAAGGTTTTTTTTTACATAAATAAAAATAATCAATACTTTCCAATACGTCGCAGCTTGAAAAATGAAGGGGATTATGAAAGGGTGACATAGGAATACTAATTTTACAGAACTTTGAAATATTTTTTGGCAGGGGTGCTTTTTTCAATTTAATTCGGTTTTATTGGTGAATAATCATGATACAATGAGTTATTTTGAAGTGCATAACAGAGTTTTGGAGTTCCTTACAGCTGTGTGTTGCATCATAATCCATTTAGGAACAATTATTTCTTTAACTAAGGCACTAGCAAGAGTAAGAAAAAACTATAAAAAAAACTTTCAGAAATTGCAAAGGAAAGGGGATAGAGGAAGAGAAAGCTTATATCTAGATCACAGGTAATTTATCCTTTGTAGATGTGTTTGATCATCAGTTCCCCAAGGGCCAGGAATTGTTCTGCCTTGTTCCGGCAGCTCCGAAACCGCGTCATCATCTCCCGCGAGAGCAAAGAACTCCGGCAGGGTGAAGAGATCTTCCCGGTGACTTCTTGCTGGGCCGTACTGCCGCTACCGGCAGCGACCACGCTGGCGAACGAACGCCCCCAACCAGGAGGGAACGCTGAGTTTTCAGCTGGAACCGTACGCTGTCCAGCTGCAGGAACGGCTGCGCTCGTACTTCGCTGAGGAGGGTGGGACGCTTTCTTCTTCCTCTTTTCCTGCTCCTCGAGGTAGACCTTGCGCGCGACGCATCCGCGGTAATTGCCGGTATGGTTACCGTCACAGTTCGCACACTTTACGCGCAGCTTAGTTTGTTCTGCCTTGTCCCCCAAGTCCGCCTTTCGTGGCAGTGCGCACGCCTCCGAGAGGTGTGATTCACCGCACTTCACGCAGCGGGGCCGGAGGTTGCAGTTCCGCGAGCCGTGGCCGAACTTCTGGCAACGGTGGCATTGCGCTACGTCCGTCGGGTTCTTGGTGTAAAACCGCCAGTTTACCCAAAAACCGTCCAACGTCTTAGTCCGCCGCAGGTCTTGGATCTTGACGGTGCCGCGGTCGAAGTACAACAGGTACAGTGTGTGTGTACCTGTTACCGTTGTCTTGCGCGAGAGCACTTTAATCTCCCGCGGTTTTATTCCGGCGTCCGAAAGGTGACCCTTCAGGTCGGAGATCGGACGGTCTTGATAACCCTGCAAGACGACCTTAACAGGGGGCTTCTCGGGGTTGAATGTGTAGAAGTTGAAGTTGCTACGCTTCAATTCTTCAAACACCAGGTCGAAATTCTTTTTGGTCAGTGTGATCACTTGCACTGCCGACTTACCGATTTTCAGACAATATCCGAGGCCTTCCAGCAACTCGTCAACATCGTCCGTTAACGTGTCCAAAACAAAAATTGGAGGTGGTCTACGATCCGCTGGAGAGTTGTTCTTTTTTGACGTCGGCACTTTTTTCCGTGCACGACCATCATCGTCGTCGTCGTCGTCGGTAGTGCTGCTACCGTCAGAGTTGTTATTTTCTTCGTCGTCGCTCAGCATCTGGAACTCGTTCCTGATGGGGATGTTGGCGGATGTTGATGTGCCACTGGTCGTGGCACCGGAAGTACCGGAACGGGTTCGCACTGGTGATCTCGGAACATATCCGGGATGTAGTAACTTTTATCGATTCCATCTGCGCTGACGCTCCTGCGCGATGGCGGCCGACACGGCGTTGGTTTGTTTACCTTTTGCACACGGCCGGTAGACGAACTTCGCGGGTTTTTCGAGGCCGCACTCGAACTGCCACGGCCACGGCCGGCCTTTGGCATGCTGGAGAAGCAAACTCGCGGGTAACCACAATCAATTACGGCGAAAAAAATCGAAAAACGATGGAGCACTGAGCACTAGCTGCATGCTCTCGTGCGTACACGGAGGGAGCTGGCAGGGGTGCTTTTCCTTTATGTAATAATTATAAATTTTCAAATACTGAATATTATTCGAAATTTGGTACCGAAAAATACATAAGGCTCTAAATTTTAAAAAAATGTAAATTACATTTTCGGTTGATTTTATTTGGGGACCACCCATAGACCAGGCAGACACTTTATTGGAAATTTCAGATCCCTTTTGGTTTTTGCGTGGAGCGTGGATAACCGCCAATCCTTAGGCCTTAGGCCATTGCAAATTTCATTCCCTCTCCTCCACCCCTTCTTTAAAATATTCCAAAGAAATGTCAAATAATTATTGACTTAAATTGGAATTTTCATTGAAGAAAACTAACAAGTAAATTCAAGAATGTATTAAGTTGATTTATGCATTTCGAATCAAACACAAATTTTACATCAATTCATTGATATTTAGCAAATTTTTCAATAAATTATTTTGTGATACTTTTACAGTCAAAATTTTTAATATTCGGCTTGAAAATTTGGATTACTTAATTTGTTTTTGCCAAAAATTTCAAATAAAGTTTGTACAAGCCTTGTTAAAAAATATTTTATTTTTGCGTAAAACTAAAAGTATTTTGTATAACAAAAATTAATATAGTGAAAATCAATACACAATTCAGAGTCTCTTATACGCACACAGTAAAAAAAATTTAGCACCTAAATTTATAATAGGGTACGTTATCCATTAGTGGACCCCTTTCCTATAGTGGACCCTCTGAAGGGTTTTTGATGAAAAAATCAATAAAATCACAATTTCAAGCGTGTTGTTGTCTACAAATCTTTTATTTGGCATGTTCAGCATCATTTAAAACAATGTTGACTGACATTGAATTGTCCTTTTTACCAAAATAAGTGTTTTGAGTTCGACATCTGAAATCAGCCATGGCCACTAGCATTTTCACAACAAAACTGCATTTATATTTTATGATTGAATTAACCATCCAACCATTGTTTGACTGATTATTTAACTTCAGCAAGTCGAAATAATGTATGTTAAAGGATCTTTACTAAAATATAACGAAGAACTGCCATTTTCGAGCAAAAATTAGGGGGGTCCAATATAGGACAACTAAAATCCAAACTTTTCCAAAAGTGGACCCCTGTTAATTTAACTTTCAAAAATGAAGAAAACTGTGTATCCAAGCAAAAGTTTCTCTGAAACATACAATAAATGCTTGTTTTTATCAACCTAAACGCATATTTTTTCAGTTATGAGTATAAATCTAGCTGTTTTCATGTTAAAAGTATCAAAAAAGCTGAAGCCGTAAGAATTTATAATTAATCAAAAATATAGTTAATTGTACTTAACTGAAGCATCATAATTGCAGTTTGAAATGATATTTTATAATAACAAATCAATAAAAAAAAACATTTTTTTAAATAAACATGCGTGGTTTTATCAGCAACTGTAAACAAATCTAATGTTTAGTTTCGCCCAAGTAACAATTTAAGTTTTGTTCCTCTTCTGAAGAGATATTCAAGTTATCTTAGCCAAAAATGACCATAAAGCTAACTTATCTCCAGAACAACAATAAATCAGCATTAAACCTGAGTTAAGAGCAAAGTGGACCATTTTAGGAGGTTATCAAGAGCTTTTATCAGGAGTTATTTAAAACTAAGCAACTTTAACGTTGATTTTACAACACTCTGTAAAAGGTCTTAATTACCTTTATAAAACTTGTTTGCAAGCTTCTTGAATTTATTAACTAATAGAAGAGCTCTTCATGACTGTAATAAAGTATTCTTAAACTCGTAAGCTCTTGTTGAAGATAAAATAGATTTGTCGAAGTGAAACAGGTTCTTAATTTTATTTCATAAATTCCATTCATTCTATGTGAATAAAAACACAATTGAGAAAAGAACTTTAGCTTTAAATGATAATTATATCATACAAACAAAATTAATATTACTGCGACTTTATGCAGCCGATCGTATGGTAAAATTCATGCCATGAAAATTTCACTGATTGATTTTCTGAGATACCTCGAAAAAATATGGACCGTAGAAGTAAATCATTAAAAAAAAAACATTGATTTTAATTTTTTTGAGGAATTTTGTTTGCCAATACCAACATGGCTACCATTTTTTGCCGTTATTTTTCATGTTAATATGGCTGATCTTATTAAAACTATTATTTCTTACTTAAAGCTTTTGTAAAACTATTTTTTCTTGAGAAGCTCTTGTCCTAGCCTCTTTAAGAGTCATGTTTCTAGAAAAGCTCTTGTTCAAGATTGAGTAAGAAGTCAAAGGCTGATGTAAGCTTTAAAGGGGTTTTGATCCAGAGCAAAAGGCGTAGTACTGCGACCGTAGTGCATGCATACATTAGTTCGCAGATGGTAGATCCGACAATAAATCTCTGAATTTCTTTTCCCTAGCTAAATAAAAACAAAGATTGTGATTTTTTCAATTCAATTTATTTATTTGTTGTAAGTGGGCCTAATCATCGTTTAGCACACATGTTTTTCTTACATGGAAGAATTTGTCATACATCATAAAATAATTTAGCCAAAACAGCGCTGTTTTTTTTTATAACGAACACAACACCACCAATCCGAGGGACGAGTTTATTATCTTCTCGAAAGGTTTTATCTGACTGGTCCTTGAATGTTTCCGTCGAGACGTCGATGAGGAAACGCCAAAAAAGTTCCGTACCAGGACAAACGGATAGAAGAGAGGTCCCACTAAGCCGGGCGTTGGTGACTTCTGCAAACAAATCCGGATCAACACGATCTTCAACCTGTTGACCAGCGAACCTGAACTGTGGCCACAGGAGTGGCGGCCATAATGGCGATTCGCGTGCTGCCCGATCACGACGTGCCGGAGTAAAATGTATTGCTGAACACGCATGCTAACGAATTCGGCTTGCACCCAAGCTTGCATCCGACCTCGTACACTTTTCCGAAGGTGAAAATCGTAACGTCCACGCGTGATTCGGGTTACAAAAAACGTAATTCTCGGAATTAGCACTTAGACACTAAACCGAACGACAGCGACTTCTTGTACGAATGATTTGCGAATGTGAGTGATTTGACAGATCAAATTCAAACAATCTGGAAATATGCTTTCATAAGGCGAATTAGTTCCAATTGAGTTTTAATGCAGTTTTGGGAAGTTAAGTTGTCTTGAAATTAACCTCTTTGGGATAACTTAAAGTAAAAAACCTAGGTGTGGCATAAAACTATGTTCCATATTCCTAAAACACTCTTGAAGATTATTTGAAGATATTGTTAAAATATTTGTATCATAAATCCAGAATGTTTTGTTTAATGTTTGCATAAAACAGAAAAGTAATTTTCAAAGCTTTTATAAAACTTGTTAAGACAAACAAGCATTCTCTTTGTTACTTGGGCGGTCAACCATTTATGTAATTAATATGGAAAAATTTGCATCAAGATTACTTTTTTTTATTATTTTTATGTTTGCAGTGGTTTTTGAAACGTTATCTCTGATCTTTTTCGGAAATAAATGTGTTTAAATATTTGTAAGTTTTTTTTGTTGTTTAAAGCCAAAATTGTTAACAAAACATATTTGTTTATGATGAAAAGTGAGCAAAATCCATCTTTTATTCAGTATATCTATCATTAGACCTACACCATGCATCAAAACATCAAATATCGGTTAAATTTGGTATAAAAATAACAGTTTGCCTATAGTGGACCCGGGTCCACAATCGGATTATGTACCCGGGTCCACTATAGGAAAAGGGGGTCCATAACAACAATTTTTTTTTCAAATGATTATTTTTCTGCTCAAAAACAAGTAACTGATGAAACAAATAGTCAAAATTGTTCAAAAGACTTCAGATTTAATTGTTTCGTACAAAAGGTTATGAAAAAGTGCTTAACATATTGAAAATTTGGGAAAAATGTGCTTCGGCTTTGGGAAAAATGTGCTACGGCTCTACTGGTTAAAATACCCTAGAGTGAAAATCTGTAAAAATCACGTCAATCGATTTTAAACCGCAAATTTGGAAAAATAAATCAGACAAATTATCAATAAACGGTATTTTGAGGTATTTTTTGAGTACTCTCACTTTTTAATATACATCATCATCAAATAAATGAGCAATCGTCAGTTGTCGACAGTAAATTATCACCGATAAAATTATCGTTATAAGATAACGATAATACATAATACTACAAGTGAACAAGTAAAGTTTTTCGTAGGACTTTGCAAAATCGAGTTATTGGTATTGGTTTTTCATAATGTTTTTTTTTTGTATTTTTAAATAGATATAAATGTTTATTCCTGACATTTAAAAAATCAAAAACTGAAAAAGTCATATATTTAGTTAATTATTTTACTCCTAATAGACATAAATTACCGTAATCTGGAGTGAAACGGGACTACAGTCTGAATAGGGACAGCAGTTTTTAGAGCACTTAAAGCTTTTAAATTTGGAAATGGATGTACACATTTTGTTGGCCTGAGTCTGTTCTAACCGAAACCGACCAGAAAAATCAAAATATTGTGCTCCAACATGGTTAAAACTGCTGTCCCAATTCGCCCCATGTGTCCCGATTGACCCCAGTTTACGGTACTTCAAAAAAGAGAAGACAATAAGGCCGTTGCAAATATTTTTTAAAGTTTTTGTTCCTCGAGTTGGACTTAAGTCGAGAGGGAAGCAAAAAAAAGTTCCAAAATTCAAATTAAGAGTCATGGTTTCAACATTTGAATGAAAAAAGTGTTAAAAATTATTCATCCATCAAGTCATCCAAGTTCAGTAAAAAAAGCTTCATATTTTTTTGAAAATTTTGTGTTGCCTTCTGATTTTATGGACCATTTTGGAACGGGTGGCTTTGCAACGGCCTAGGTTTTTTTCCATAGTCAGATTTCATTGAAAAAAGTAAGATCTCAACTTTAAATCTAGATACTTGGGTTGATTTTTTTTTCAATTTCCAGTAAAAGATGCTTAGTGTGTGTTTTTATAAAATTCCTTATTATCTCTTTGATTTCAATGAGAACAACATAGTTTATCAGATCAGTATTTTATAAATGTTTGAATATATTTATTCATTATGATTCATATAAGCTTCAATTGATTATAAAATTTCAAAACTACGCCTCTGCGTCCTCCGGTCATCATCCACATCATCTCGCAATCCGAGCGCTGACATTGAAAATCGCAAATTTTGGCCCCAGATTCGCACTTGGCTCATACATTTTGTTTTTTTTTCTCGCGTTGACCCTTCCACGCTCAAAATATGCAAGTTTGCAGTGAAAAACCCATTTGGAACCACTCCAACATGGGGAAATGGGGTGAGGTGATGGGGAGGACAGCTCAGAAAATGGCAGCCATTTTCGGTTTGCAAGTTGCAGATAAAAAGCATTCCCCTTACCCCCCCCCCCCCCAAGCAATTCCGGAAGTGCTATCATAATTATAATTTATGAATGAATATTCGCCGCTTTTCGCACTGCATACATATCAAAGAGCGTTGTTGCACAAACACACTTGAAACGGAGTGGAGAGAGCGAGACGGGGTAGAGGAACATTTCAAAATGGCTAAAAGAAAAGTTCTCCTCGGCTTTTCGCGCCATTTTCCAGCAGGGGTTGATTTATTGTTTCATTGAAGGGGGAGAAACAAACAAAAATAATGCGCACAGCATGGAAAAAAAACTGCGGTGTTGGCGCTACTCTCCGCCAGGTGGTGCTGCAGTTGTTGAAGGGGGACAAGTGGGCTGGGTATTGTTTGTTTGGAAGCATTCGTGTTGCAACAAAACTTGCTAATTGAGAAGTTGGCAAACTGGAGGCACCCACGTGGAAATCTGAACAAGCTGCTGCTCTGTTGGCGGAAAAGTTTCTGGCAGGGAAACTTTGTAGGTGTAATGAGAAGGATGTTTGTTGGAATTGTGTAGCAAAATGCTCAATTTGGCTCTGTTTCAGAGTTGTTGAAGTTTGTTTCATCGGGAAACTGGAAGCCTTTTAATCTAAAAGTTTGTGAATCTTCAGGTTGATATAATGAAAACTTAATGTAAAATACAATTTCTGTAATAGCCAAGTCTGCGCCAAAACCGTGCCATCAAATTAACAGATCACCCCAAGGCCACCAATCTACGCTTAATATCCTGCGACAATCCCTGGCAAGTAATCCGCTTGCCATCAACCAGCTCAGCGATTCGGGGGTGCGAGCAATTTTACGACAAGGACAAGGTCAGGACCGTCCATGGTTTGGAATGTCGGGGTTGATTGGGTCCACGCCGTCCTAATGCCGACTTATCATCAAACGCTTCCGCTTGGCCGCCGCCAGCACCAGTGCAATGAAGGTTGGTTGGTCGGTCGATGGGGCGGAAAAACAGAACCGATGCCCAGATGCCACGTTGGCCGTTTTTCATCTCTCGACGACCGGCGGCACCCTCTAACGAGCAGGCGGGAAATTGATTGTCATCGGCGGCTGGGGATTTTCCCACAAAGTAGTAGCCTTAGAGTCTGCCTTCATCAGTCGTGGTATTGGCAACGGTTGATAAATTTGGTCAAAGTCTGAGAGAAATGGAACCATTTGTTGGAATCATCACAGGTTGTTTAAAATTAATAAAGTAAGGATTCGGTCCCAATTCCGTCCAACTTTTTATTAGAAAGTCTAAAATATGGTCATTTACTCCACGATTTAAATCAGATTAAATTAGACAAAGAGTTATTCCAACTCAAACAATTGTTTTTATATTGCAACCACAAACAAACCCACGCAATGAAAATAGTTACGACATTTACGAATCCAATTTCAACAAAACTGTTTCGGTGTCGGACACACTGACCCGCAGTTACAACAGTAAATAAAACTTTTCCCGCAGAGAGCCGGCTGCAAAGTGGCAACCAGTTTCTCATTGTGCATGCAGGGCAAAATTTTCCCAATTTTCCTCTCACTTTCTGTCAACAACAGCAGCCCGCACGTTGGTTTGAATTGAATTGAATTGTGGAAAATTGTCGCTTTTGTATTTGGCAACAAAGTTATCAAATTAAAATCACAAACACTTGCGGTTTGAGATTCTGCTACCTCCACCCCTCATCAAGTTGCGGAAAATGCGAAAAAAGTGTTTTCCACGGAATTGCACGTTGCGAGGAAAACCTCAAAAGTTTTGCACCGACCATTCTCGGAAAATCAATTGAGCGACAGCCGGTGGTAGCTTTTCAATTACAGTCGCAACGCAATTTGCAATCCTGATGGTGACGCACCACGTCAAACTTTTCCCTTGTGGATCAACAACAGCAGGTGGCTAATTATTAGTAGCGAAGTTTTCACAGAGGCAAGCTTGTGAGTTCTGACAGTTGAAACCATAAAATCATAAAATCATAAAATCATAAAATCATAAAATCATAAAATCATAAAATCATAAAATCATAAAATCATAAAATCATAAAATCATAAAATCATAAAATCATGAAATCATAAAATCATAAAATCATAAAATCGTAAAATCATAAAATCATAAAATCATAAAATCATAAAATCATAAAATCATAAAATCATAAAATCATAAAATCATAAAATCATAAAATCATAAAATCATAAAATCATAAAATCATAAAATCATAAAATCATAAAATCATAAAATCATAAAATCATAAAATCATAAAATCATAAAATCATAAAATCATAAAATCATAAAATCATAAAATCATAAAATCATAAAATCATAAAATCATAAAATCATAAAATCATAAAATCATAAAATCATAAAATCATAAAATCATAAAATCATAAAATCATAAAATCATAAAATCATAAAATCATAAAATCATAAAATCATAAAATCATAAAATCATAAAATCATAAAATCATAAAATCATAAAATCATAAAATCATAAAATCATAAAATCATAAAATCATAAAATCATAAAATCATAAAATCATAAAATCATAAAATCATAAAATCATAAAATCATAAAATCATAAAATCATAAAATCATAAAATCATAAAATCATAAAATCATAAAATCATAAAATCATAAAATCATAAAATCATAAAATCATAAAATCATAAAATCATAAAATCATAAAATCATAAAATCATAAAATCATAAAATCATAAAATCATAAAATCATAAAATCATAAAATCATAAAATCATAAAATCATAAAATCATAAAATCATAAAATCATAAAATCATAAAATCATAAAATCATAAAATCATAAAATCATAAAATCATAAAATCATAAAATCATAAAATCATAAAATCATAAAATCATAAAATCATAAAATCATAAAATCATAAAATCATAAAATCATAAAATCATAAAATCATAAAATCATAAAATCATAAAATCATAAAATCATAAAATCATAAAATCATAAAATCATAAAATCATAAAATCATAAAATCATAAAATCATAAAATCATAAAATCATAAAATCATAAAATCATAAAATCATAAAATCATAAAATCATAAAATCATAAAATCATAAAATCATAAAATCATAAAATCATAAAATCATAAAATCATAAAATCATAAAATCATAAAATCATAAAATCATAAAATCATAAAATCATAAAATCATAAAATCATAAAATCATAAAATCATAAAATCATAAAATCATAAAATCATAAAATCATAAAATCATAAATTTAACCCAGAATTGTCTAGTCAATAGTTAATTGATGATTTGACACACTTTCCCGCCGAAAATTTTTGCCCTTCGTCCGAAATTGCAAATTCCAATTAAATTCCTAGCCACAATTTCAATTAAAATTGTTTTCCCTGCTGACCTCAGCCAGCATACTTCTGATGGTCATAGCATTGCTCGGAATGTGCTGTTGTTCCTCTGTAATCGGTCCCTCACCAGCAGTGACGGAAATCGTTCATGGCCAGTGCCTGCGGTCGACGCGTTGAGACCAGTTCAAACATTCCCGGTGTTGAGTTCCAAATAATTGGCAACAGTGGCAATTTTCCCATTTTTCATCGTGGCAATTTCGGCCAATCAACCCCCTGCGTGGCCTGCCAGAAATCCATCAAATGTTTCTTTCTCTCCGCTTCTCTCGCAACCCACAATTCCCAAAAATGCAATTTATGGACCGGAATGTGTTAACAACTTGTCATTTCCTGCTTTTCTTGCCCCATTATTTGAGTTACGACGATGATGGCACTAATGTTTGAAACATTTTGGAGGGTAGACAAAAAAAAGCTCCATTCCAATCACGTGTCTTCGGAGCACATGACAACCAGCAAGTTCTTTACGAGCCGCAACTCAATCATGCCACTTGATGACGCAAGCCATCAAAACTAAGCAAAATTGGCAACACTGCTGAAAATCTTGAAACCCGTTGCCAAGAATCGTGTGTATGTCACTTCAGGGTCGTAAAAGAAATGCGGCTCGAAAGCAACAAGAGTGTGACAGAGCGTCATAGTTGGTGTTGTAACAAGTGTTTTGAGAGGAAAAGTTTACGATTTCGAACTCGTAAATTTTGGGGAGGGAAGAAATCGATTCTGCTTCTTGAAGGCTGAAAGTTGCATTGGTTGAAAACTATTTTGATACATTTCTGAAAAAAGCTTTAATTTTATGATTTTATGATTTTATGATTTTATGAATTTATGATGCTGTTAAGTAAAATTGTTGTAAATATATGTTGGATCAGTGTTGACAAATATAATCATTTTCAACACTGTTTCACCAGCTGGTGTCAACACGTGCTAACGAGCCCGTCACTCTACTGCAAAAGAGGCAGCAGAAAATTTATTTTGCAAATTGATTTTTCCAACTTTATTTCTCCCCCCACAAACCCAACCCAAAGCCTACACCGGGTTGTGTCCTTCCAAGTCAAGTCAACTTTCGAGTTTTCCTCGTAAGAGGCCAAAAGGTGGCGCATAAATTCCACTTTTCTCTGCTCTTACTGACACGAAATCGACCACAAATGTGCTGGTCCTTCTCTCGGGGTCCGGTGGAAACTTTCTGGGCCAAGTTTCCGAGTTGAGAAAGCGGCGTACGCCTCAGGAATGAATATGATTCTTTGAATTTTGTTCCTTTTCCGGTATTTTAGCGTGGAAAACTGGCTCTCGAACAACTTTTTAACAAATTATTTCGATCGAATTTGTGTTGGAAAATTGAGAAGTTTTCTTTTCTGCGAACTTGTTCTTTTTCGTGTAACGTTTCTGGTTGGTTGAATTGTTGAGGTTTTTAGGCCATAAGGGTTAACAAGGTTGTTAAAAATTGTAAAGTTATTGATTCCAGGAACCGTTTGATAATACTAACCTCCTGTGCGTTGCTTCGCGGACTCTCCGCGCTTCTCCAGCTCTACGAGGTCATCTACGAGGACATTCCTAGTACCGTCACTACCCCCTTCCTTAGTCTTGTGTCCCCTTCCATATCCTTCTAGTACACTCTCACCCCCTAACCCTCCCATCACTTCCCCATCACCGTCACTACGTTGCTCCCCCACTAGATCCAGGACCTCCAACATCCTGCCCAACAACGCCGGGTCATCTGCGGATCCCGTCGCTTCCACGTCGGATTGTGGCCTTGGCGTCGTCGTCGTCTCTGGTGATTGATGCGTCGAGAGGCTGTGCGCTATCATGAGTGCAATTATGCAGCACTGCTGTTGGTACATCATGGCGGCGGCGGTGGCTTCGACGGCGCTTAGTCCACATTAAGGTTGCTGCTGCTGCTGCCGCCGCCGGTCCCCAGCCTGCACCACGTGTCCAGCGTGTGTTTCAGCGAGTTTTCTAATTTGGGTGAGCAAATTGAATTTTGGTTGATTTTTGTGGCGTGACAATTGGAGCAGATTGGGTCCGATTTTGGAGTTGTCGGATGTATCAACTCGTTGTCTCGCTTTTGGAAGAGACAGCTTGAGTTGTGACCTGAAATGGAAGATATAATGAAATTTGTATAACCAGAGAATTTTCGAAAATTATGTTAAAATTTTTAATATTGTCAATAAATAATTGAATGAACAAAAGTTATTCTGATTCAATGTCAACTCACCAAGCCGATGCTGCGTCTCTGTATAAACATTTTTTATTTTAAAATAACGTGTTTTTTGTAATTTTTATAGTTATTTTTGTTCTACAAAAATGTAAGGTAGACTAAAACAAAAAAAAAATCCTAAAAAGCCTCCGCCCTATGGGGTAGCCAACTGCGCCAACCCCTACGGCGCTGGGTGTTAAGGTAGAAATCAATCCAATTTCAACGAGTTAGTATGTGTTAACTATTAAAAATTGTTGAATATCTTTTGAGGGTATTGACCGGTACATTTTAACCAGTTAAAAGATTTTAAATTGAAGTTTTCACGTAGAGATTTATTGGAAAAGGTGATATATGAGCAACTCTCTACGAAATCGGCTGATTTCAACCATTTTTATTTTTTGTATTTTTTTATTTGACTCAAACTTTGTGGGGGCCTTCCCTATGACCAAAGAAGCTATTTTGTGTCATTGGTTCACCCATACAAGTCTCCATACAATTTTGGCAGCTGTCCATACAAAATGGTTCGTAAATATTCGAATATCCATTTCTTAAAATATTTTTTTTTGAAAAGTTCAGAAAATTTGCTACATATAAAATTGTCTCAGAGACATTGAAGATTGGACCTCTGGTTGCTGAGATTTTTTAAGAGGCAGTATTTGTAGATTCTGCTCGGTTTGTTCTAGAGGTCGTATCGAGGTGCTCCGATTTGGATGAAACTTTCAGCGTTTGTTTGTCTATGCATGAGATGAACTCATGCCAAATATGAGCCCTCTACGACAAAGGGAAGTGGGGTAAAACGGGCATTGAAGTTTGAGGTCCAAAACACATGAAAATTCTTAAAATTGCTCGCATTTCCGTAAAACTTCATCAATTCCAACTCTCTTAGATGCATTCGAAAGGTCTTTTGAAGCCCTTCAAAATGTGCTATAGACATCCAGGATTGGTTTGACTTTTTCTCATAGCTTTTGCAAATTACTGTTAAAAATGGATTTTTTTAAAACCTTAATAACCTTTGGCAACAGCCTCCAACACTCATACTCCCATAGGTCAAAAGTTAGGGAATTTCATGGACTATAAGCCTACGGTATTAACTTTTTGGCCAATCGCAGTTTTTCTCATAGTTTTTCGATTTTTCTAGAACAAACATTTTACAACGTTAGTTTTTGCTCTGTAGGCCTCCATAGCGGCACTTTTTGGTCTCAATTTTGACATATTCGGAATCCTCCGAAAATTTTACATTATATTGAGGTGTTGGAATTTTGAATTTGATTGGAAAAAATGCCATTTAGAATTAATTAAAATATTATTTAGAATTTTGTCGGATTAGGGGTAAACAAGTTTTCGCCTACTTTATACAGCTTTTGACGTATTGATCATAGGGTAAATAAGATCTTTTTCTTTTTTCAAAAATGTTTTATTTAATTATTTTTTAAATCAAAATTACAACTCCAATACTTCTAACTTACGTGAAATTGACCGAGGATTCCGAATATGACAAAATTGAGACCAAAAAGTGCCGTCTTCTTGGCCTACAGGGCAAAAACTAACGTTGTAAAATGTTTGTTCTAGAAAAATCGAAAAACTATGAGAAAAACTGCGATTGGCCAAAAAGTTAATACCGTAGGCTTATAGTCCATGAAATTCCCTAACTTTGACCTATGGGAGTATGGGTGTTGGAGGTTGTTGCCAAAAGTTATTAAGGTTTTAAAAATCAATTTTAACAGTAATTTGCAAAAGCTATGAGAAAAGTCAAACCAATCCTGGATGTCTATAGCACATTTTGAAGGGCTTCAAAAGACCTTTCGAATGCATCTAAGAGAGTTGGAATTGATGAAGTTTTACGGAAATGCGAGCAATTTTAAGAATTTTCATGTGTTTTGGACCTCAAACTTCAATGCCCGTTTTACCCCACTTCCCTTTGTCGTAGAGGGCTCATATTTGGCATGAGTTCATCTCATGCATAGACAAACAAACGCTGAAAGTTTCATCCAAATCGGAGCACCTCGATACGACCTGTTTCACATCGGTGAAAAACTCGCTCTTAAGTTTCACCCAAACAGCCAACCAAATTTCTAATGCCGATATCTCAGCAACTAATGATCCGATTTTCAATGTTAAAACATGAAACATTCGTGAAATTTTTCGATCTTTTCGAAAAGAATATTTAAAAAAAATAAATCAAGACTAACACTTTAAAAGGGCCAATAGTACGCCCATTTAAAATGTTAGTCTTGATTTAATTTTTTTTTTAAATTTTTTTTGCGTTTCTTACAAAAGAAAGGTTTAAGGTTTGCTTTTGGAAAAACGCTTTTTTCAGAAATCTAAAAAAATTCGTGCACGGCGAGGATTCGTCCCAGGAAAAAATCCTATTACTAAATTGAAGGTTTAGATGCGCTCTTTCGATTGAATTTTGGCCCGAAACCCGGAACTCAAAGTCTGAATTTTGAGAGCTCTTTTTCTGAAATACATGGCCGATGTCTGTATCCGCTCTTAAAAATTTGTGTCTTCCATCACTGGAAAACCGCTCGTGAAACCCACAATTTTTAAAAGCCAGATCTGTAGCCGTGGGGTCGGAGACGAACATTTTATTTTTCGATTCACAATTTTCGACCAGTAAATGTGGTCAAAGCCATTTTTAGAGGTATTTTTTGGACTATTTTGCAGATAACACTATCAAATTTAAAGGATTCAGTTTCAAACAAAAAGCCATTCGAAAACATGCGCCATAAACTGTTTGGGCCCAAAATTTGAAGCTTTTCCAAAATGTATTCCCAGAGATATAGCGATTTTAGTGTTTTTCGTCTTATTTTTACCCTATTTTTTCCTATTAAATTTTTGGATTTATACAAAATCATATACTGAACATCAAATTCGAAGTCCCGGCTCGTTCTCGCTCGAAAGCTCGACAAGTCGTCAAGTCGTAGCTTCAACGCCAGCGCTTTTACGCTTGCGCGTTTTACGCTGCGCGTGAAAGTGTTCTTTCTGGCTTCTCATAATTGATCGACAAAGTGCAATTGCGATACATATTTTTTTTAAGTTAATCATAGACTAACATTATAGACTGAGTACCCTTTATTTTTTTTCTAATAATGTCAATCCAATATGTTTTTCTTAATTAAATTTAAATGTCTTGCGACAAATAATGTACTTCTGAAATTAAAAAAAATGGCATTTGAGGTTAACCCTTAAAAGATTCGAAGCTTTAGGTAAAATTCTCACTGGATGGTATCATTATGTTTTTGAAAAAATAATTGCACCAAAATATATCTCGGAATTTCATCATTTTGTAAGAAAGGCTCTATTTCACCTCTGGTTAAATCGGGTTTTTTTGAAAAGATCGGAAAATTTCACGAATGAGTCATGCTTTAACATTGAAAATCGGACCATTAGTTGCTGAGATATCGACATTAGAAAATGGTGTGCTGTTTGGGTGAGACTTCGAAAACTTTAATTTTCCTGTTTCTATTTCTTTAAGCCGCTGTATCTCAGCAACCAGAGGTCCAATCTTCAATGTCTCTGAGACAATTTTAAAGCAAATTTTCTGAACTTTTCAAAAAAAAAAAAATGGAAATGGTCACTCATGGTCACTATTTTTAAAAATCGAGAAACTGCAAATATTTCGCTAAAATCAAGCTTTCGGTGGCTATATCTTGAAAACGGAGTCAAATTTGTATTTGCATAAAATTTAGATTTTTTCCAAAAATCAAAAAAAAAATCAAACCATCCACATTAACGACCCCCGGGTCTTTTGTGGTCTCTATTGCAAGTTTCTGCTCGAACCTAGGAGTCCGAAGGCTTGAATGGGGAGAGACCCAAATTGATCAGAAAATTAATTCAAAAGTTACAGATATTCGAATATTTACGTACCATTTTTGTATGGACAGCTGCCAAAATTGTATGGAGACTTGTATGGGTGAACCAATGACACAAAATAGCTTCTTTGGTCATAGGGAAGGAGGCCCCCACAAAGTTTGAGTCAAATAAAAAAATACAAATAAAATCCATTTCCGGTTTTGGTAGAGAATTGCTCATATGCGAAGGGAATACCACAGCTCATAGCACTTAAAAAAAACTCTAAACGAGAATTTTTGATCATCAGCGTAGCATTTTTCATCGTGTATATTTCACCAAGCTAAATACGCATTCAGTTTCACGTGTAAGTATTTTTAATTCCAAAACTATTTCTTCATTTACTGGGAGTGCGATAAGTTGTGAAAAACTCCGGGCATTCTTTCGCTCCAACTTACAAAAAAAAACCGTTAAAAAAGCAGTTGGTTGAGCAGTGCATAGATATGATGAGGGAACCAGGCCACGTGGTGGAATTTTTACCGCATCGTTCCAGAAAAGCTTGACGTGGTGGTGGTGTCCTTGCACTTGGCCATCACAACAACAACAACAACAACAGTACACAAACCATCATCATAGACTGTGTGCGGTGCAGTATTTGGCAAACGGCTGTGACAATGTAAGTGTGTGTGTGAGTATGTGTGTACACGCTGAGCAAAAGTTGCTCACTTTTGAGTGCGCGGTAATCTTGCACATTTTTATGCCATTTTTTCAAGGGTTTTACATAAATTAACAATTTTTTACGTTTAAAAAAATGTAGATTTCACAATTTGCACTGTGATAACACTAAACTTTCATGACATGGTGAGTGGCCCGCAGTCCCGTAGTTTGGTGCAAAGTTTATGCATTGTGTGATAGTGTGTGGGTGGTGGATGGAGTCAAGTGATGTTGGGGAAAATTTAATTCCACGTGGGACCCGTCGTCGTCGTCGTCGTCGCGAGTGAGGTGGGACAGCAAGATATGGAGATAAAAAAAAGGACAACAGCAACAACTCGTGAGATTAGCCACCCCCAACATAGTCAGTTATTTTGGGTTGGGTAAGGAGTTGTCAGCTCGATGTTCTACATTGTCTGTGAACGAAGGTACACACACGACTCTAGCACCATAGCACATGTGGCCCAGAATAATGTCTGTTGATGGTTGTTTGAAGTTATGGACGGTACCCAGATGAAAATTGTTGTTAAAACAGTGTGTAGAAAGTAAAGGATGGAAACGGTTGTTTTAACGATCAAAAGTTGGGTCATTTTTGGCAAGGTGACTTGATATTGAGTTTGGAAAACTTTCAACAAACGATAAAATAGCTTTGGTGCCAACCCCATTGCAAAAAATCAATTTAATATGAAAAATACAATATTATTTCTAAAACATTTAAGCAATTTACAACAATGATAACTTAACAAAATGTAACTGCATTAATTATTTGATCATTGACTCGACATTTAAAAAATCTTTCAGATTTTCAGAACCACAAGTAAAACTTCAATCGCTTTCACTTAACGGATTGACGCGCGTTCGTTTTAAACTTGCTTTCAACACCGCATAAACATAACAAAATTAAACTGAAACATGAACTTTTCACTCTCCACACACGTGTTCTACCTCTTGTTTTTATTTCGCAACGCCAGCCAAAACTCTGTGTAAAGCTCACGTCTGAACTGCTCTCACCCCCCAGGGAGGGGAGGGACCTCTGACTACGTGGAGAGTCCTCTGAGTGGGCCAACAATGTTTCAATTTTCCGCCCTTGCAACATCCGAAACCAGGGTGTGAAAATTAAATACCGTGAAATTTGAGTTTTTTTTAGGAAAAAATAAAATAAATTGGAAAAATATTATTAAATCTAATTTTACAAACAAACCAAAATTCAGCAAAAATAAAACATTTTGTTACTTTTCAGATACGTTATTTGACGGTAAATTCAAAACATCAAAAAATAACCCGAGTAAACACAATTTCTCCGGCAGACTTTGGCGCGTGAAATTGACTTTGGTGTATAGTTTATGCCCTCACCCCCACACTCTCTCGTCTGTTCCATAACAAGTAAATAAAAATATGAAAAAAATGCCCGCAGAAAAAAAGGCTGTATGAGATAACCCGTCATACTCACATATTCATACGTGATCCCCACTCCAGGGGCGAACCAAATCGAATCAACTCGGTGGAACGAAACGGATTCTAACGATGAAAAAAAAGTTCAAAAATACAAAAAAAAGAGCAGTCAGGATATGGCAGAGAGCAAAAAGCGTTGATAAATCGTCAAAATTGAATCCTGTTTCAACGATTCGCCTTTTGGCCTTTATAATCGAAAAAGAAAACAAGAAAATGTATATGTTGACGGGAAAAAAGGATACCATGATCGTGAACTTGATGGTGGGATCCCTAAATCCAAAATGGTTTCGACGGACAGACTTGCTGGCAGACACAATTGAGCGAAAATGTAACTCCCAAGGTTACAGTCCAATTTTGAAGCGGATCATTGTGAGATAGAAAGTTGATTGAAGGTATCAACTTTTGATCAAGTCTGGTAAATTAAAGATGGGATTTAAAATTAAAGTTGGGCTATTACACATGGAATGAAATCCTGTAAGCGAATCCGGTAACTCTGTGTTGTTGAATACGACATCATGGAAAGGTTTTCAAAATCGACAACATTTTTCTCGATTTCGCTGCAAATGTTCTCAAAATCGATAACATTGTTGTAGTTCAAA
This sequence comes from Culex quinquefasciatus, assembly GCF_015732765.1. Taxonomy (NCBI): domain Eukaryota; kingdom Metazoa; phylum Arthropoda; class Insecta; order Diptera; family Culicidae; genus Culex; species Culex quinquefasciatus. Next base: position 10,850,628 of record NC_051862.1, read on the forward strand.
ATCGAAAAAAATGTTGACAAATTTGGAAACATTCCATATTGTCGAATTCAACAACACAGAGTTACCGGATGCAGACTTCATATTTATCGTCATTCTCAAAATTGCTTGAGATTTTCAGTTTAAAACAGAGTATTCAAAATTCTAGTTTTTGAGTGCTGAAAAGATAAACTTTTCAACACTTGTAGGACAAAGAAATACGTCAAACTAAACCCAGGAAACAAACGTTTCACTGAAAAGAATATTTAATTTTTTTCGAAATTGCCGAATATGTGAGTTCGAAGCACGTATTTCATATTTTTAGGCTAATTATCTACCAACTCACACGATTTCCGGAAAAGTTACTCCGACTCTTCTTCGATTTGCGTGAAACTTTGTAACCCCTTAGGTTAACTTTTGTCCCTGATTACGAGTCAGAGGTCCGTGTTTATGATATCTTGTGACGGAGGGGTCCTCTTCATTTTTTGCAAATGCGAAAAAAAAAACATTTTTTCAATAATTTGCAGCCTGAAATGGTGATGAGATGGAAATTGGTATTAAAGGGACTTGAATGTAAAATTGGACGCCCGGTTTGATTTGAACTCAAAATTCGGAAAAAAATAAAAAAAAAAATTTTCATCGAAAAAAACCCTACACACAAAAAATATTACTGCAATGACAAAAGTAACTTACTTTTGAATTAAAAAGTGCTGAAAATTTGCTTCACTAAAAGTTTTTTTCTTGTTTAAAAAACGAAAACATTTACTGCTATAGTTTTGGAAAATCTCACTACCAATAGATTTAAAAGTTTTAACTTTTAATACGACTGGATTATTTCATTCATTTTGTCGTTCTCGTGTAATCGTGTACGCATGCCTAAGTTCCCAATGTAAACAAACATTTTGGCAGTGCTGGTGGTGACACCGTTGTGAGTCAAAACAGCAGCAGCGGAAGGTGGGTGGTGCCGGTGTGGGACAAGTACGAAAAAGTTAATTTTCAAGGCGAGTAGAAGGATCCGACGGAAGAGGAGGACGACGAGACCTGGTTTCGACGGAAGTTGGAACGAGATCTGAAGAATCTAATCAAGAACATCTTCCCGGAATACCGAAGAAGTCACTGGTGGGTATTGAGAACGTGTTCAGTGTCTGGCCAACTTTACTTATTTTCAAACTCCTTCCGCTCGCAAACGATCACCTCGCGATGGCGCAGCTTCGGCCGAATGAACTTGGATGGCGAGCCTGCAAAATTTGTGCCATTCTCGAAGGAAGACGAAGTGATCGAAATCGAATCCCCATCAGCCTCAAGTTCGGGAACCTCCCAGGCACATTACTTCCCAGCCGGGAAAAGTCGATTACCCTTCCAGAATCCTTGAAGGCTTGGATGTCCTTATGAAGGACGAAAACATGACCACCCTGTTCTCTACATCGCTGACACGCTCTTAAATGAAGGCTGCGATGCTACTGCGCAACGAAACGGCTATCCGGATCCGGCTCTGCCTAAGGTGTTTGGACGTGCCCGGAAGGATCGATACAGCTTGGACTCGGAAGTTGGCCTACCCGAAGCAGAAGCGTTTAATACAAAAAAATGTTTTGTTTTTGAATCATACTGTTTAAATATAAAAAATAGTGAAATAAAATCCAGCACATTTTTCTAAAAATGATACTGTAGTATTAAATGTTGTTTATTTTGTCCATAAAAGTTTTATTTTTATATTAAAAGTAAAAAAATCTTACTGATACAACGATTTTGTTCCATAAATGCATGGTAGTATCAAAAACTTTCCAACTTTTAAATTATTGTTTGTTTGTTTGTTTATTATATCTGGTAGCGTAAGGATTGCTCCTTTTAAAATAGCTACTTCCGGTGTAGATCGACGTGCATACAATAATTTGATAACCTAAATTTAATATCTATAATTTGAAGCACTAAAATTTTGAAAACTAGAGTCACTTTAATAAATTTTCGCAGGTTCAAATCGTCCTTCCCGTAGTCGTCGTTTGTTGGTCGTTTGTTGTTGGTGGTGTAGCGTTGTCGTGCGGTGAAGTCCAGGGTTTGAAAAATTTTCTACGAATATTCACCAACGCGAACTTTTAATCCAACGAACAATCTTTTTAAATTTAGAGTATTTTTTCTTTGTGTGTAAAAAAGTTCAAAAAAACTCTGTGAACTGTTTTTTTTGAACATGTCATTTTAAGGGAAGTTTTATGTACATTTTAATCTCCAAACTAAAATAACCCAGAACGGTAATTTTTCATTTTAAAATTTCGTGATTTTTCTAACTTTAAAGGGTTATTTTTTAGAGTGAAACAATATTCTACAGTAGTAGAGCAGACAATTACAAATTAATGCAAATTAATGAAAAACATGTTCTCAAAAATTGAAGGGGTCGTACAGCCCCTCCGTCACGAAATATCAAAAAACGGACCTCGGATTCGTGATCAGGAACAAAAGTAACCCTTTAGGACAGAGTTTCACACAAATCGAAGAGGGGTCGGGGCAACTGCTGTGTGAGTTGACGGATGATGACTCCATACTATTTACTTTTTTTATTTGATCAAAACTATTGAATGTTTTTAAAATCCGAATCAATCATGTCATTTCTGAGCAATTCCAGCTCAAATAAGGAATTTTTCTGGTATTTTTGTACCCGACTCTCTCCGATTTCAATGAAACTTTGTAGACATGTTATACTAGGCCTATATAAACCATTTTTGTGTATATGGAGCCAATAGTACTCGAAGATAACATTTGAGAAGAGCGTAAGGTATTTAAATATGTTTGTATTTTGCAATTTAAAATTTACTGTATCTCGAAGCCGTTGCATCCTATCAAAAAGTGGTCAAAGACAAACTTGTAGCTAATTGGACGGACTTTCTAAAAAAAATACACTGAGACAAAAATACACGTCACTTCTATGAGATTTTTCAGTTTTTAACACCCAAAGTTAAAGAACGAGGGGATAGTCCTCACGAAAAGAAACGTGAGGAAAGTGCTATTTTTCGAGAGTATAGTCCTCTCGCGTGTTCATTCGTTCATTGGAACAGTTCATCCTATTGAGTGGCTTATATGGACACATGACCGCCATTTAGACACCGAACCGTGGTGGCCCATACGGCAAAGGCACGGTTCTATATGCCGAAGGTCTTAGGTTTGAGTCTCGGTACCGGTACTTTTATTTTTGATAGATGAACTTTTTTTGAAGATGAACACATGAGTAAAGTACTCTCGGTAATTTCGGGATTTATCCTCTCAGTCCGCACACGGTACTATTTACTACCGAATCGTGCTCTTTATTCTCTCGTATGCCGATGCCCAGTTCTGGGTGAAGTTTAAAAGTTAAATTTGATGGTGATGTCACGATATTTTTCGCTTAAGATTTTTGAGGAAATAGCCTAAAATGTCCAAATGAAGGTCCTAAAAATAGTAGGGTCGAGAGAAAAGCTGCATTTGGCATGTTATTGACAAGTTATCACAAAAGTGTTCCGAATTTGTGGGTGCTCCGAATATGTGGGATGACTGTACCACTTAAAAAAGTATGTGCAGGTCACGATGTGAACCAATTTAGTTGTTAAATTTGTGTATAATTTAATTGATCATCCTTTTCTTAAGATTGTTCCTACGATTTTAGAGTTACTATTTCCTTCTGTCAAACCACACACAATGTTGATTAAACTTGAACCGGCCGAGAGACGTTTATTGTTTCAATATCGAATTTCACTGCTGATGACTTCTGCTTTCGCATCCTCCTCAAGGCCATTCATCGACAACGTTACGCCGTTAACACCGCGGGGGACTGCCCCACCCTAATCCACGTGGCATGTAATTGAATTGATGCGGTGTGTGTGTGTGTGTGACAATTTCCAAGAATGAAATTGGACTTGACTGAGTTTGCACGAAGGCAGGTCGTTAGCAGTAAATCATGCCTGGCGGAGAAGCCATTTTTGCGGGTTTGTATCCAACTCACCCCGGCAGACACGGGCAGACAAGGCCATTACCGGAAGGTTAATGGACACAATCGATGTTGGCGTTTGCTGATATGTGTCGAGAAGAAAACGTCGAGGAATCGTTAAGAGATTGGATGAGTTGGACGTGATGGTTGAGTGGTTTTCTTGTTGTTTCTCCCCCGATATAGGAAAAGTGTTCATTCGCTATTCGAAACTTATTGCTTTGTTTGACAGTTTACGAATCGAAAAATGGGGTGAAAAACAAGCTAATAACGAATTTTCCAGCTGAATCATCATATTAAACGAAGTGAGATATCAACAGTCTTTCAACGGTGCAGAAATTGAATTTCCTCCCCAAAAAAAAAGGAAAATCACAACCAGTTTTCAACAACTTCAATTTCCTCCTCAAGCAAATTTCAAGTGGAAAACCAGCTGCCGGAACTACTTTGGCGAGGGAAAAACTCGTGTCGAACTGACGTGAACTGGCGGAAAACCACAAACTCGGCACAAATTCGTCCAATTCATCAACCGAAACAACCCAATTGCTAGGGCTGATGCTTCTGCTGCAGCAGTATGACAGCTGCAGCGGATTACACTGGTGGTTAAATGTTTTTGGACACTTTAATGTTGTGAAAAGAGATATTTTCACCTTTTTATTCTATGAAATAATGAGCAAGTTTTCAGGAAACTAAATGTATGTCCTCATCATTTTTTAAAGGTTTTTTGATCACTATTGTTAAAGTATTTTAAATTTTTTTAAATCATTGAAGATTTTTTCAGATCAATATTTTAGGTTTGTTTTGTCATTCAACCAAAAATAATCTTAATTCGTTTTAAAAAATGATTTTTAAAAATATCTAAACTATATCAAACTTCCACCCATCACTGCCCACGGCGGCAGGTTCCACACGAACCAAGTTTCGGGACTCGGTCCTTCCGTGACCTGCCAGCAGATGCTTCAGTAAAGGAACGGAAACCGGAACCCCCTCCGCTCTCAGATCTACCTCCCCCCTCTCGGAAACCTTGTGCGAATGTATGAGTGCGGAAAATGCTCGTCATATGCGGGGGTTGGTGGCAAACGTGATTGCACTTCGCAAAATTCCATTCCTCGACTAGACTACTCCTGAAGAAGTGGGGGTGGGGCGATGAGGGGGTCCTTATGAATGGGATATCCGATTTCTGCGGGGAACGAAACTGTGCTGCGAAGTGGAAGGTACTCGAGACGTATCGATTCCGGAAGACTTGCTGGGAATTCTTCGTTTTCTACTTACTTTTTTTTCGAAACGACACTCGACGGAGTGGTTGGCAAATAGTTGTGCTGCAGTAGAAGAAGTGCATCGAGTTTTGATAGTTTTTTTTGCTGTCCTGAGAGGTGGAAACCACCTTTTTCTGTTGGTCATTTCTCGTTGTGGAGAAATTTTCACGCAGTGAAACCGTTTATGGTTGAGAAATAAAATGTAATGGGTTGCATTGCTCTGCCGCTGCTGTTTCCGATAGAGAGAAAGCGGAAATTGTTTTTCGCATCGTGAACTCAGCGCTCTTCCCTGCTAATAAAAAGCTAATATTTTGGCTATCCCACACTAGAAGTTTAAATGGACGAAAATTACTGTTCGGTTGGGTTGACCATGAAAGTGTCATTTTAGTGTCATTAGCAAACTGGAATTTACTCAACAGTAGAATAACTAGAAATTGAACGGCTTAAAAACACATGAAACTGAGAATGATACCTTCAAAATATTTTATTACTTTAAAACAATCATATTGATTCTTTTCGATTATTTCTTTTATTATGGCTGGACTATTTTGAACCTGCAAGAGCGTTGTCTCCCAAAAGCTTAAAAATTCGTTTTTTATCGTATCATTAGTTTTTTTTTCAAACTCATTTTGTGCTGCAATAACTCTATTCTCAAGTTTTGTTTAATGTTAAGAAATTCTGTATTATTTAAAAAAAGTCAACATAACTACTTTCCAACACATATGTCCAAAGCATTCCTTCAAAACAGATTGTTGGATAAACATAATAATAAATTTTTTATAACTTTGCTCGTCGTCCTTTTTATGTGACAAAATCATTCAAATTGTAAACCAAATTTTCAATGTTTGTGAGCAAAAGCTGATTTTTTTTAGCAAAAAACATAGCAATCTTTGAATGGAATTTGAAGTCAAATGTCAGTGTGTTTAGTCAATTCGCAATAAAATTAAAACAATATGAAAACGTATTGCTTTTCCATCCAAGTGCTGAAATGTTAAACTTTTCTGCATTCGTTTCAGTATTTAAAAATAGAACCTAGCAGTCATTGTATCGCAAATTATAATCTAAAAGCAGGCCGTTTCGTCTTTCGAGAATCACAGAAAAAGTTAGTAGTTAAGCGACGGAATTGCAAAAAAAGTATTTGATACTATTGTCAAATACTTTCAACATACCAGTGAATTTATGAAAAATAATGTTTACGTTTTCCTCCTATTTTTTTAAAAGGTAAAATTTGTAATTTTTGATCGAAAAATACTAAAATAAACGTTATGATTTTTCAGTCTCGTTAATATTTTTACCGGAAAGTTCATCCAATTTCCCATTAGTTTGCCTTTGACAGATTTTGAATATGACTCGTTTTAAAATTTGTGTAAGCTTATTTACTATTCAGGTTTCTACCACACTGAATAAAATATTCTCTTTTCAGTTATAATTAAAGCTACCAACTCTTGCTGAGCAAAAATTTGTACACTTGGCCGATATGACACCACTGTCTAACAAAAACTGGGAATTATTTAGATAAAATAAATAAATTTGAGAATAAAAAATATAAAACTTTGCCATTTTTACAGCTGACATATTCTATTCTATTCATAAAATAAACCGTGGTTTGAATCAAATCATTATGTTCTTGAATTTGTTTGTTAAACGCTTCTCAGTGTTTTCACGAATGCATGTTCAGCGTTTTTTTTTTTGTAAAAAAACTCTAGATTTGTTAATTCAAATGTTCAAAGGTTTTCACAAAGAAAGCCTTTGGATCTTTTAATGGATAAAAATGTGTGTGAGGAACTTCTAAAAGAACAATTCTCGGATTAGTTTTCAAATAGCCGTAAGAGCCATTGGTCAACAAAGTCCTTTTTGCATCGGTATTCGACCTACTTATGAAAAAACAATTTCAAAAATGGTTGAGATTGTTCATCTACACGTCCTTGAAGTGCCCCAAACTAAAAATAAATGAAATTTTGTTTCATTTTGGATAAAACCGAAAATTAGTGTCGGTGGTCACGGTGGCTCTTAAGGCTTTTGAAAACTCACCAGAGAATTCTAGAGTTTTTTTTAAAGGTCCTATCAACATATGAAAGACAATAGTTTATAGGACCTTTTTAAAAGAAAACTGATAATCATGTTTGAATTGAGGAAAGCTCTCCATTTTTAAATCAAACTCACAGTTAAATAAAAATGACAAGTTAACAAAGGCTTTGACCAAATCAAAAAAGCTATTAAATGCTTAAATAGTAGTTAAAATTCAATACAAATCCGTATTATGCGAAAAATTCCTTACAAAAATTCCGGCCTGTTAAAAATCCACGAAGAGGGTCGAAAATCCGTATGGTAAGTGTTTACACACAAGATGATGATTCTAGTCAGAAACTTCTGTACTGTACTGTTTTCGTGTAGTTTTTGCCACAGTTTATGTTGTCTAGTTTTCCCACTCCACGTTACATGTAAACACACACATATTTGTAAATATCAGAACACAAACAGGACGAAGAGGTCAGTGAACTTGTCCTGACCGTACATTTTCTTGTAGGAAAAACACCTCAGAACAGTGCCATTCCCTGACAGACCTCAGAGCAGGTCAGAACAGTTAATTTACTGCAAAATAGAGCCAAGTTGACGCGAATAAAGTCGTTTTGGTGTAACCAGTTTTGTTATCTGTAATCTGAGTGTTTAAATTTGTATTTACCGGGAAAGAAAGTGCGACAGGATCAACAGACGTTATTATGTGCGCAAACAGTTAGGAAAAATCCGTACAGTTGGCAGCCTTAGTTATAAGGAATGTATTTAAGCTTATATCTGTTTGCCCATACATTCAATTCAAATGCTGTTAAAGACAAACTTATGGGTAATTGGACGAGCTTTCCGGTAAAATATTTTCGAGGCTGAAAAAACAAGTCTGTCATATAAAAACTATCGAAAACCACCAAAAAACCTATTTTTTCAACATTTTTTATTTTTTAAATCGCTGTATCTTTACAAGGATTTGACAAAGGAAAATGATCAATATGGAGGCTTTTATGTAAAATTGTCTGGCAAAACGATTCCCACTATCGATTTTTAAAAATTTTGACGTTTAGCCCGAACAGACGGTAATAACTAAATTCATGCCATTTCAATAATAAAGACTGCTAAAATAACCGAATGTGTTATGAAATGTTCTTGAAAAATCCATTTTTGCATAATAGTTGAATAATAGTTTATGTTATCATAACAACATTTGTTATTGGTCTGATACTGATTGAAAGCCAAAACAACTTTGGAATAACACTTTTTGTTATGGAAGAATACCTCCAATTTTTATTGGGATGATCGGATTAGTTGTTAAAATAACAAAAAATAATAACAGAGATTTGTTCGAAGAATAATTCAAACTGTCATAAGTCTGTTATTACAATAAAAATTTAATAACAAAAAAAAAATCATAACGACGAATAACAAATATTGTTATAAATAACATAAAACGTTATTGGCTTAGTATTTTCAAATATCAAAAACTTTTATTCCTACGTTATTTCCGTCTGCTCGGGAGACCAGTTTTAGTAAATGATTTTTGTATTATTTTAGGAGAGACATACCATTCTGCATTTTTCGTCTGGCTTTTTGTAACATCTTAGGCTATTTCCTCAAAAACTTTGAACGAAAAAAAATCGTGACATCACCTTCAATTTTAACTTCTAAACTTTGAATTCAAAAAATCGCATAGGAGTGGCGTATATTTTTATTTCAGTGGATTTTTTCAGAAAGCCCGTCCGATTTCCTACAAGTTTGTCATTGACCACTTTTTGATACGATGCAACGGCTTCGAGATACAGTAATTTTTAAATTGCAAAATACAAAAATATTTAAATAACTTACGCTCTTCTCAAATGTCATTTTCGAGTGCAATTGGCTCCATATACACAAAAATGGCTTATATAGGCCTAGGATAACATGTCTACAAAGTTTCATTGAAATCGGAGAGGGTCGGGTACAAAAGTTCCAGAAAAAAAAATCTGATTTGAGTTGGAATTGTTCTATTCACATATTTTTTTATTTACCTTTCTAACTTAAGAAACCGACAAAAAAAAAGGATAACCAAACATTTATTTATTTTTGTAATGAAAATCTGATCAATTGTTTTACAACTATCCATGAAGAATGCGTAACATATATATTACTTTCATCATAATTTACAACTAATGTTAGGGAAATAACTTGAAAATGACCTCCTTGAATTTTGTTCTAAGAGATGGACAAGGATTGATTTTTGTGGAATATATTTTTTCCAAGAATATTTCCTGAAATTGACTGATTTTTGTAAAAAAATGTATTTTCTTTTTTCAAGCTTTTTCCCAAAAACAAGGCTTCTTGGAAATCAAATTTTTAAATTAAATTGTTTTTTTTTTTATCATTTGAGATGTGGTTGAGGAGCACAATATTGATTAAGTTTAAGCAAATAAAATTTCAAGTTACCCACAACATCCCAGCCCAACCACCACCTAATCAAGGTCAGATCATTTTTGTTTTCCGGGCGCTCCAAAATTAACAACCTTCTACGAAAGCCCAAATTTCCTGTCCGACCCCTACGGTTGTCCTGTTCGGCTACTTGCTCTCTCATTCTCAAACCGGAAACACTCCGCATATTTATCGGCCTCCTTTTTCTCAAATGACTACCGTACCGCACACCGTACGGGACAACAACAATCCCCCGCAACAAAACCCCTTAATAACCCCGAGGGGGTAACAAATGACCATTGGTTCTCTAATTCCGTTGCGGTTCCCATCTATTTGGTTTGGGCAGGTTGTAGCCACCAACAACCACCGTCATTTGTCGCACAGTGGGTGGCTAAATTGGTCAAAATTTTACTCGGAGACCTCGTCACCCTCGGGCGACCACCGTGTGGCACCGACTCGTGCGAGATTCTCATGGTCTACCCAAGGTTTGTCCCGTAATGCCTGCCGGCTTCGATCCTGAAATATGCTTTCATTTAGAATTTGTACTCCGTCGTCGTGGTGGTGGTCGTTCGTCCGTTCGATTCCTGCCCCAGATGGAGAAGCTCGGCCGTGGGAAAATTGCTGCCCTCCCCGGGCACCAAAGTGTCCACCACATCGGAGGCAGCAGCAGACGTGGCCAACGGAGTGAATAATTTGAGGAATTACCAGAGACGAGCCTGTTTCTGGTGTGGCCACTGGCGCCGGATGCTGTTACTCTGATGCTCGGTGGCAAGTGATGGACCACGGCGTTGGTGGTATTGCGGAAAATTGCTAGCAAAACCGGAATACTTCTTCTTTTTCGTCCAGGTCTTCTTCCGATTGGTGGTCCTGAATCAGTGGAAGCAGAGAGAAGCTGGGACCTCCTAATTGGAGCGGAGATTGTTGGGAAAATATTTACACTACACTCTCTGGCCGATGTTGAGGCTGGCTGGGTATTGTTTATGGACAATGAAAAATAGTTTCCATATTTTAACAGGCAAATGTGTGAACGAACTCGGGGCAGGAAATTCTTGGCGCGTGGCGAGATTTTCTCTGCCTTTCCAAACAGCAGTTGGGAAATTCCTGCTGGCGTGACGGGCTCTCTGAGGGGTTGGGAGATGTAGTGTGCGGTTTTGCGAAAAGTGGTTTGTTGAAATATCGGGAGAATTTTGTCTTGATGCTGAAATTGTAAGTTTAATCACATGGCAACAAAAATATATAATAAGTTTGAGTTGTTTTACATCAGCTTGTTCAGGACTTCGGTCATATTTTGTCTAAACTGCAGCCGTTTCAATAATATTTAAACCAGCTTCAAGGGTTTGCATCATATCATCCGGAGTCCTCTTCTCCAGAGCATCCACCCGCAATAAAAACCAATGGACCAACCACGTGGTGCTTTAGCGGTGAGCTTTGCAAACATGTGCTACAAGCGAATAAAAAGTGATCCCTGCCCTCAATAAAAAAAAAAACAAACATTTTCACACACTTTTATCGATAAAATTTATGTCCCTGGAGATCTCGCTATCACCCAGACGAGACGCGCTCCTCCAAGTTTGGATCTCTCTCACACTCTATGTGTGTGTGTGTCATCATCATCCCTTGGGATAAAGGCTTTCGCGAGCAGTTTTGTATAGCTCTTTTCTTACGGTTGAAATAAAAAAATAAAAACGAACATCAAGCTGATATCTTCACACCCAGACGCGTCTAGACTAAAGCGACAGCTCAAGCTGATCGAGACTGGAGCTTTTGAAACCGATAATGTTGAAACAAAACAAAGTTTGCTTCTTTGGCAACACTGTCTTTAAACGTGAGAATGAGTATTTTTGAAACGTGAAAAATTTAATGTTTTAAACATCTTTTTCAATTCAATCAAACAACAAAAAAAAGCAAAATTTAAAGCCAATTATTTTTCTCCCAACAGCAAGTCAGCGTCATATGATAAAACAAACTGATTTATTCGCGTTTGCGTTGGTGTGAAACTGGAAAATTTTCGGGCTCGTCGCCCCGACCCTGAGTGGTGGAAAACAACACAATTTCGATATGTTTGCTCGGTGATGAGCTTAGCAAATGGGTGGTGTGCAGAGTTGTGTGAGGAACGGGGACCTTTGTTCTAGCAGTCGAACAAAGGATTTTCGGTTGAGAGCATGTGTCGGGCGTGTGTGTGTTTGGAAATTGGAAACGCCTCGTTTGTGGTTTATGTATTTAGAAACGGTGAAATAATAGCTAAATCAAATGTTTTGATGTGATTTTAGGGCGAATCTGATTCGTTGCGATTTAGCTAGAACTCGTGTGGTATTTGCACCTTTCATTGTTTTTTTTTTTACAGATTTTATTAATAATTAATTGTACAGTAGAATTTGTTAGTAAGTCAAGAGCATTTTTTTAAATTAAACAAACTTGAATCCACAATTGAATTGTTTAGATGAATCCTTTGAAATATTTTTGACTAAAGCATTCAAAATCAGAAAATCAGCCCGTCTAGTCGAGTTTCAATTAAAAATAGACGAAACGAATAATTTGTACAATATTTACAAATCTTTGAAATTTTTTGGAAAGGTGGGAAATATAAAAATAGTTTGATGATTTTGTTTGTTTATTTTATGACTGTGCCATTATGCTTGTTTTTTATTGTTTTTGTTTTAATATCCCTTACTTTTCATGGCAAAATGAGTTTTCGATAGTGTTGATATGCTACAAACTGCATAGAAAAAAATGATGGTAGTATTCGTCAGCGAATAGTGACAGATTTTGTGTAAAACATGTAATATGGAACTGATGAATTTTCACCAGTTTCTGGTAGAGCGTACAATTTTATAGAAAAGAAATTTGAATGGTTTATATAAGTGTGAGGAGCAATTGATGCCTTGACTGCTTGTTTAAAAAAAAACACTTTTCTTATAAACAGTCTACCAATTCGTACAAAATATCAAAAATAATCATTAGTATTTTTTTGTTTAGGAATATTACTTTTAAATTGAATGAATTCATGCTCCAAAACCATTAAATTGCTTTTAAATATATCTTTGTGAACAATTTGAAAGGATATGATAAAAAATAATATTGACACATGATGTTGAAATGAAAAAAAATCATGCAGAAAATATGTAATTCTTGGCATTTTTTTCAAAACATTATTGATTTGAATTCATGAATAAAATGATATTCATTGAATTTACCTTGAAATCTGCTTTTTCACTTGAAATACCGTTTTTATGAAATCACTACTCAAATTTTACAAATGTTTGTAGCGAACTTTATGTAAAGAACGAAGTAGTTTTTTTCTGGTTATTTAATGAAAACGAAACTATTGGCACTACGCCCCCCGGGGCATGGCCTTCCTCTAACGTGGGATTTCTGCTCCAGCGCCTCTGACGAGACAGGAGAAACCGGGACCGACGTTTTACTTCACCATCCGATAGAAGCTCAGTGGATAAGGCGGGAATCGAACCCGCGTCTCATAGCATCATCGGGATCGGCAGCCGAAGCCGCTACCCCTGCGCCACGAGACCCAATAGTATTTAATAGTTCAGCTTAATAAATAACTTAAATAAATGGTTAAAATAATTTTCAAAGCAATAAAATCTGCTTTAATATTTTTTCATATTCACATTTCATAATTCCATTCAATTTGATTATGGTTAGGGCTGATGATTTTTCGCGATTTCGTGGAAGCCGCGTATTCCGCAAAATTTTCCCCTGGCCGTGAAATTTGGTAAATACCGCGAAATGTCGCGCAATTTAAAATATTTAGTTGATAAATCGCTGCTTATTGCAGTTTTAAATTCAAATTATCTGTTGAAGATAATGTTTATAAGAATATTCTATGAAATGCAGAAGGTTGATTATGCATTTCCAGCAAAATGTATTTATTCCACAAAATTACAGAATATTATTCAACTCTATAATTAAAGACAACGTGAAAAGTTTAAACTTTCTAATTTTTAAATTATTGTAAAATTGATTAAAATAGCAATGAACAAGTAACCTTTACTGTGATTTTTTTTAAATATTTTGATGATGAATTATGTGTTTTTGCAATAAAATTCAAAAAGCATTTTGCAATGTAATGTAATTTTGTGGAAGTATCACTTTATTTAAATACAAAAATAATTGTTTAAATTTAGGAAAACAAACAAAATTTTACCACATTTTTTTTACAGATTCTACTTTTCATGAATATAACGTTTAGGATGTGCTTCGTTTTTGCGATAGTTTAGCAAATCCAATTTCTCAAATCTCAATAAAATTAAAAGAGCAGAATCATGAAGGACACTGTCAGATTTTCGATAAATTTGCCTTAATTTATCAAATATAGCTATTTTTTTTAATTAGTATTTGGTGTCAGGGTATTTTGCTTCTTGAACTATTGCAAACATTTAGGACACTTTTCTGTTCCTAATAATGCTAGAAAAACACATTTTCTGATTCATTTTTGAGCAGTCTTTTGAATATCGGACAAATAGTAGCTGAGTTAAGCCATTTTTACATGCCAATGTTTTCCATAAACACTTAATTTTGTGTGATTGTTGTTCGGCAAAACTTTAAGAGTAAAAAAAAATCATTGTGAAATTTTCAATTTTTGAATGCAAGACTCTTCCTTAGCATGTTGTTCGTTTTTTAAGTTCAAAATTTAAATTTTTTGATGAATTTCTCAGCTTAAAAAAAACTTCAAGGTACCCTAAATATGTCTATTAGGAACCTGAAATTATCCTTTAAATAATTTCTAACTTACTTCTAATTTCAAAAAGGAGCGTTCTACTAAAATAAAAAGATGTGCTTTTTGCATGTAAATAAATGAAAAGAATTTTCAATATATTTGAAAAGCTAATAGAAGCTATTAGCTAATATTGTATCTATGAATATGAAAAAGTTAAAAAATAAATAATAATATACTTTGAAAAAAAAATAATTTTTTTTGAGAAAATTTTGAATAAAAAATGAATAAACTTATGTTAAATTGAAAAAGTTTATGTCGCCCCCTTCAAAATCGGCAGAAAATCAGAAGATTCTACCCCATTATTTAGAATTACGTTCAACAAAATGTTGAAAGTATGGCTTGTAATTAATTGTTTTAGGAGGGCAATTAGTTTCCAAAAATGTTTGCAATTGTCGAAATTTATTTTTCTGAAGTATTCTCATAATATCCTACAACTTTGCAGAAGATTCTAAATCGGTCAGAACATCTTTTCCTGAGACACAGATTTCTTAATTTGAGTTCCCAAAAAACACAAAATAAAAAAATATAATAATACAAAATAAAAAAATATAATAAAACAAATGAAATCCATTTCGGGTTTTCGTGGCAAATTGCATTCATGCTTTTCTATTTTGTTTTGGATGTTATATTAAATCGAACAATTCATAGGAATTTGAATTCAATTGATATTTTAACACCC
The DNA here is from genome assembly GCF_015732765.1 of Culex quinquefasciatus. Lineage (NCBI taxonomy): Eukaryota > Metazoa > Arthropoda > Insecta > Diptera > Culicidae > Culex > Culex quinquefasciatus. The sequence continues at coordinate 10,865,648 of NC_051862.1, forward strand.
ACTTTGTAGCTTCCTCAAATTTCAACGATGCATTATTTTTCATGAAATGCAAATATTTATTCAAGCACTTAACGTTGTTACGAAGACGTGCTATCAGGAAAATCCAGCCCTAGAATATCGCAAATCATCCTCAATAGATCGATAAACAGCGCGGCGCGTACTTTAGACGATTGCCAGCAACAACATCTAAGTTGTTTGTGTGCACTCTTATGTCTCTCTTTACACTTTTGGGAGGAGGATCTTCGGGAGGTCCCCTTAATCGGAAGCTATTGTAACGACTACGACGGCGGTGATGATGATGTTGCTCGATCCATTTGCCCGAACCAGGGGAAAATTCAATGAAGCAATGTCGGGTCTCGTTTTTTTCCTTTCACTTTTTTTTATTTCTCGAAGGTAACAAAATCATCCGATAGACTTTTGATTGAACCCGAAATTTGCATAAATTGTCTAGTCTAGTGGAATTTACATATCATTACCATCCGCATGGTAACAATAGAAGGACGCTTTGGCTTCACGTGTGTTCGATTTGTATTTTTTCCCTTGAGAAAAATTCCTGCGTTCTGCTGAACTTGCTGAAATTTCAACAGTTTATGGAAATCCTCATTTTGGGATTTGGGTATCCACTTCCTCTCCCCCCCCCCTCCAAACTGTGGTTGAACCCCGAAAATTATAATGAGGATTGATTGGTTCTGAAAAGCATGTTTTTTTCGTCTTTTTTGTGGGGTGAAATTTTGAAGCATTTCGAAAGCGAGAGAGTGAACAAACCCTCAGATTTCTGCATGCATAATCGATGAGTTTTGCCAGAGAGGTCGTGCTCCCCTTACGAAACCGAGTTTTCCCTTGCTAGTTTTTGGCGGAACTTTGTGAAATTTTAACAGGTTTCTTTTTTTATTGCTTTTAACGTTAAATTTCTTCTAAAAGGGACATTTTGATTTCTCATTTTCATTTTTACAAGCATTTAATATGCTTTTACCGTCGAGCTAAAGGAGCTAAATTGAAACATTCTGGAGTTGAAAATAAGCTAACCCATTTATGGTTTCCCACCAAACATCGTAAAAAAAACAGCACGAATTGCAACTCGCCATGATTTGTAATGAATTAATTAGCGTCAAACTTCCAAACAACATTCACCCATTCATTGACGACACTTGAACCCCTTTGGTGGTGTAAAAAGTTACACTTTCATCAACGTCATCGTGCTGTCGTTAAACGGAAGTGATGACCGTCCTCCCTGTCTGGCTCCCCGGAAATGGATGGATCTATTAATAAAAAGTGACATTATGATTTTATCTGCTTTTCTCCCCTCATCATCATCATCGCAGACAAAAAATTGTATGCTTTTTTTCGCTCAACATGTCCGTCACGTCGTCGTCATGGTCGTTCATTTTTTTTTGTTCTGGTTCCGAAATGATCGTGTGAACGCCGCCGCGCAAAGGAAAGAAGTTAAACGAAAACTTTGACGAAACTTTGCTTCCGCATCAAGCTCGCCCCTGTCCACTAAAACTTGCAAGGACTGAAGGCTCTTCTAGGTGAAACGGCGATAGTCATCGTGGCCAATTTGCTGCGCGATGAGGGCCACTAACGGCGATGACGAAGGCGATGTGACACTTTAAGGAATGGGTGCGATTTTTTTTTCAAGTAGAAGGGGCCAGTTGGACAGTGTGATTAAATTAAATACGGATTATAGAATTAGTTAAACTCGATTAAATTTATGAAATTTTGTCTTCATTTAAATATTTTTTAGATTTTTTTTTACAAATTGTTAAATATTTGACAGTTCGTCGCCATCGTGCTAACTTGTCGTACGTGCATTTTGGGCCAAATTGAGTTAAGAACGTCATATTGTGCAGCTCACAATGCCTCACCTTTTGACCTTCACAGATCCCAAAAATTCGATTTCAATCCTGAGATATTCAACAAAAACCGAAAAAACTCCGTGCATGTTTGTCACTTTACATATGAAAGTAGTTTCAATTTTGTCGTGCTATCTTGTCACTCCATGAAAATTGATGTAAGTGCGACAAAAGGCCAAAGGGATTTCAGGCCAGGAAAGTCAGGATGCGTTTGTCGCACGTACAAGCTAGACTACCGTAAACATTTGTAATTATAACTCGGGACTCCAGCAACCAACTTCAACCAAACTTTGGGACAATGCACAGAATGGTCAGCCAAACAAAACGTGTTTGTTATTGTTTACATTGCGTGCTCTCGTTTTTGTATATTCAAGGTCAAACATTAAAACGCGTTTTTCTCGGAACGTCGAAATGGCGGGTGTGACAAGATAGCACGACGACGTCGAGTTGCAATATATTTCAAATTTACCTACAGGAGATAAATTCACAATTAATAATTGTGTTTACAACTTACAACTTTTGCATATTTTTTGTCGTGCTGAGGTCAGTATAAACAAAAGCTCATTTACACTAGAATACTTGAACAAGGCTTTTGAACTGAAATGCAACATAACATTTTAGTCAGGGCACAAAGCCTTAAAAAAGCTGCGTTTGAAGTAAATCTAAAAATATGCAATTCCGTACTTAAACTAGCAAGTTTTTCCAGATGATTTTTTTTATTAAAGAAATGCAAACAAATGTTTGAATCGATGAATAATTTTTGAAATAATCTCTTTTTAAATTTGCGAAGAAAATATTCGCAATAAATTGAAAATATATTTTTTATTTTATGCATTCATTATTTGATAAATTAATTGACTTGATAATCATTTGATGCAATATTTAACGTTTTAATATTTATAAAAACAGTTGTCTTAAAAAGTGTGTTGAGACTCACAATTTCTGTCTCTGGAACCATATTTTACATTAAATATATTTGTTTCGATTTAAAGATGGAATCCTTTCACACTGTAAAAAAAGTTTCAATGTAGTTTTCATTATGTTTCAAATATCTTAGGTGTAAATGACCTTAGAAGCCAGAAAAACATGTCAAACCATTTTATTGAAAAGTTAGTTTAAGTTATGATTTGGATTTATTTTTAATGAACAATATTTATGCAAAGTTGTTCCTTCCAAACATTTTTCATATTGGAGTTGACAAAAATAGAATCGACCCTTTGGTGATGGATTTGAATTTTGATTTTCAAATTGAAATTTGAAAAAATCAAGCCCAATCGACTTAATGCATAAATAATTGCCATTATTTTATTTTATATTTGTACTTTGGACAATTATTTTTTTATGTATGTAGCGTAGGATTGTAAAATAAAATGTTGCAACTAACTATTTTACAATCATCAAAATTGCCTGAAATAATATTAAACATGTTGAACCAATTCTAATACTATAATATTTGTATTATTTAAGCTAGGAAAATAGATATCATTATGTTTGAATTAAAGAAAATGTCGTAAGGTCATTGCAAAATTTATTTCAAGTACCCAACCCCCTTCAAAAATCCCTTAATAAAATCTGGGTGCAACAACAGTTATTGCAGAAAAAATATTTTTTCAATTGAGAAAACATGTACTTTTGATTGTAAACAATTTAAAATTTATTTTTCTTGTTTGAATCAAATAGATCACTTTTGAAAAACAGGTCGAAAAAAGGACATTAGACCTCAGGAAAAAAATATCAATTGAAATTTTTTGGAGGTAACGTTACTGCAATAATGTATAAATCATTTTGTGATACTTTTTGCTACATAATATTGAAAAATAAGCTTGAAATTTAAAATTTATTATTTTATGCTCCTCCCTCGACCTTGACTACAGCCGAGGGACAAAGATTTTCAAATTAATTGTGAACCAGCCTGATTAAATTGACATCAGAGTACAAATACTCAATAAAATCACAAAATACCGTATACGTTGAAAATACTCAAAAGTTAATAATTTGAAATATGGCGAAAAGCGAAATTTTGTTTGCTCTTTAAAATTTATTAAAGTTTTTTTTAAATAGGTACTTAAGATTTTCAAAAAAATCCTTTCATTTGAAAATATTGAAATTTTTAATAATTTACGAAGCAAATTGTGTACGCTTTTTCACTTTGGTAGAGTTTTGTTATTGTTAAATAATCTCTTTTTTTTATAAAATACCGCAATTTCAAATATACTCAAATATTTATGATTTGCAATATGGGTATCAAACGAAGCGATTTTATTTTATATTTTTTCACTGGTATTAGAGTTCAGTTTAGTTAAGAGTAATTTTTTTATTTAAAAAAAAACGTTATTTTGTGGAAATTTTTGCACTTAGAAAAAACGGCATTTTGTGATAATCTGAGTATTTTAGTTCAAATTCTCTCAAACAGTGAAAATTCATACGAAATTAAAAATCGTTTCATACCCATATTTTGTATTGAGCAATTCTCTACGAAATCTGTCTTTTTTCTTCAATTTTAATTTTTGTATTTTTTAAACCGACTGAAATTTTTTTGGTGCCTTCGGTATGCCCAAAGAAGCCATTTTGCATCATAAGTTTGTCCATATAATTTTCCATACAAATTTGGCAGCTGTCCATACAAAAATGATGCATGAAAATTCAAAAATCTGTATCATTTGAAGGAATTTTTTGATCGATTTGGTGTCTTCGGCAAAGTTGTAGGTATGGATACCGACTACACTGGAAAAAATAATACACGTTAAAAAAAATTTGGTGATTTTTTTATTTAACTTTTTATCACTAAAACTTGATTTGCAAAAAAACACTATTTTTATTTTTTTTAATTTTTTGATATGTTTAAGAGAACATAAAATGCCAACTTTTCAGACATTTCCAGGTTGTGCAAAAAATCATTGACCGAGTTATGATTTTTTTAATCAATCCTTTTTTTTTCAAAAAAAAACGAAATTTTGGTCGCAAAATATTTTCAACTTCATTTTCGATGTAAATTCAATTTTTTTTATCTCAGCAACTAAAGGTCGTATCAACAAAGACCGAGGAAGCAAAATATAGAGAATTTTCTCAGCTCTTCAGAAATATTTTTTTCTAAAGTGGGCAAACAAGTGCACTAATTTAAAAAAATGAAAAACTGCGACTTTTTTCAAAAAAGTCACTTAAATATGGATTTAACATGAAAACGGAGCACTTTATCAAAATTTCACTACAGTACTTTTTGATTGCAAATTTGATTTTACATCGAAAAAAGAAGTTGAAAATTTTTGCGACCAAAATTTTAATTTTTTGAAAAAATCATAACTCGGTCAATGATTTTTTGCACAACCTGGAAATTTCTGAAAAGTTGGCATTTTATGTCCTCTAAAACATATCAAAAAATAAAAGTAGCGTTTTTTGTAAATCGAGTTTTCGTGATAAAAAGTTAAATAAAAACTCACAAATTTTTTTTACCGTGTATTGTTTTTTTCCAGTGTAGTCGGTATGGACTTACAACTTTGCCGAAGACACCAAATCGATCAAAAAATTCCTTCAAATGATACAGATTTTTGAATTTTCATACATCATTTTTGTATGGACAGCTGCCAAATTTGTATGGAAAATTATATGGACAAACTAATGATGCAAAATGGCTTCTTTGGGCATACCGAAGGCACCAAAAAAGTTTCAGTCGGAATTAAAAATACAAAAAAAACACGAATGAACGAAATCCTAGAGAACTGCTCTATTATGAAAATTTGAGAACTTCTCAAAAAATTTTATATGTTGTAAAAATTTAAGTATGTTATTCAGAAAAATATAAAAAAGTGTAAATGCTTACTCAATTTTGAATCGTTTGATGCCCATATTGCAAATTATGAAAATGTTAGTACCTTAAAAAAATACAATATTTTGTGAAAATATTAGTACTTCATTCCAAAAACTCTCAAACAGTAAAAAATTGCATACAAAATTAAAATTGTATCACCTATATTGCGAATTATTAAAATTTATGAATTTGTTGAAAAATACACTTTTTGTAAAAAATAGTATTTCATTCAAAAAAAAAAAAAAAAACTATTAAAAAGTGTTAATGCGTTTATAATTTTTGAATCGTTGTACACCCTTGTGGCAAATTCTAACAATTTGAGTATTTTGGAATAAAAAACAGGTTTTTGTGTATTTATTTTTGAGTATTTATACTTTGAAACTAACTATACTGTGAAAAAAATATATCATAAAATTTAACATGATTTGGTTGGATTTTGTCATTCTTATAAATATATTAAAAATGAGTCATCGTCAGTTATCGTTGATTAGATTATCGCCGGTTGAATTTTTGAACTAACGATAACTATAATGTTGGAACGATAACGATAGAGCTATCGCTAACCTCGATAATTTTATATTGTATCGTTTACAATTGATTATTGAATACTTAAACATTAAATTAAAAAAGTAAATAAATATTCTATAAGTGTCATTAAATCTACAGATGGAAAAGAAATTCCATCTGAAAAATTCTTGTTTTCTGTTGTGCTAAAGATGGACAAGTTTAAGATCATTCTTGACCAAACAAGGGTCGAGTTTTTTAAATCAAAATTATCATATTAAGGGTGCACAGCAACGAAGGAAGTTGTTGTCTTCTTATTCCAAAATTGTCAAACTTACGGACTCAATCCTGACACAATATGATTGTAAAAATAGTTAAACTTTGTTGTAAATTACTATGTGGACAGTACTTTAGGGGATGTATAAAAACATATTTCGATAGTACCCGTAGTTTTGGAGATACTAAAATGTCTGTAACATAAATCTGGGTGCCAAAGCTCTGATTGATGTTTTTTTGTAATTGATCATTTGGTTTTCATTAAAAAGTATTTACTCTTTTCTCCTGAAAAAAAACACCTTTCAACTTTCTCAGTGTGGCACGTGACATTCCATAATTATTCTTTCAAAAATTGAGAAAGAAAGTCATGCAGCCAAAAGGGGAAGCAGCCCCGTTTAAACAATCATACCACCAAGCGCGCCGTTTCCCGTGTCCAAACCACAAAGTTTTTTCGGTTCCGCTGAAAATTCCTTTTTTTTCTTCCTTTTTTTTTCGTGACGCGGTGGTGTCGCCCGTTATCGTGTTCTGCCACCTCAGCTCGACTTCCTTACTTCTTTCCTAGGACGCGGACACGATTTCGTCTGTTTCGACGAAGGATAACTACCCCAGGGACATCAAATTAATGGGTCTTTTATGATTGTTTCACGCGATGAAAATTTTAAGATTCGTGACCAAATGACTCTGGGTGGAAAGAGGGGGGGTCTTTAAGGATATGTTTCCTTGTAAAAGTGATGTTATACTTAGTCCCTAATGACACTTTGGGGCACGTGGAGCACGTGTTGAAGGAAGGAGATATTTTAAGGATTTTTTTTTTGTTAAGAACAAACTCAAGTTTGATTTTTCGTCTACATTTTGAGGTATCACAGTCTAGTAAACATTTCCCTACAATCCAGATGTGATTCTGGAATTGGGACACCCATAATCACACGAAACTCATCAATTATTCCTGGGGACTAGTCCCTAAAACTCATTGCTTATTCAAAATCCCACAAAACACGCTCCCTTTCGGTACATAACCTCAACAAAAACTTCTTCGACAGATCCCGAGAGGGGGGTAGAAAATCCTAACAAAACCTTGCCGAAGAATAAACCATTAAGTATTACAACACGTTCCCAATAATTTCCCGGCAACGTCCTCCTCCGTCTTCTGGAAAAAAGGGATTCCCGGGCAGACGGTAATAACAAAATTAATAATATTTCAATAACAAATCCTGTTAAAATAACAAAAAGTGTTATTATTTTATCCCGAAGTTCAACTTCAAGAAGAAAAAATAATAACAGTTTCTGATAAAATAACAAAAATTTGGTATTGAAGTGATATTATATTGAAAATGTTTTATAACACGCTAATAAGAGGAAATGTTATACATTTCAAAAACTCTCCTAATAACAAAATTTGTTATTCGTTCGGTACACTGACTTAGAAATAAAATTACCATAAATCGCACAAATGGAAAAGTTTCTAAGTGTCCATAACACAATCTGTTAGGACGCGTTCTTTTATTACGTAACGCAAAAAATCGGACTATTAGACCCCCCCCCCTCGTAACAACATTTCCATACAAATTTTAAAAAATTTGTATGGAGCGTAACACGGCCTCCGACCCCCTCCCCCTACTGCGTTACGTAATAAAAGAACGCTCCCTTATTATTTTTTCTTTTGTTAAATATGTTTAGATCTTTGGGATAATTTTGTCTAATTTCGTCGGGGTCATTATTTTGGCCATGAAATGGGGTCCTTAAGCTAAAATTGATCTAAAAAGTTGAAATTTTGAAAGTTGATTTTTTTAATTATTTGATTTACCCCCTAAGGGACTTTGCTAAAATTGGCTAGAACTATGGGATAATTTTGACCAATTTCGTCGGGATCATTATTTTGGCCATGAAATGGGGTCCTTAAGCTAAAATTATTCTAAAAAGTTGAAATTTTGAAAGCTGATTTTTTTTAATTATTTGATATACCCCCTAAGGGACTTTGCTAAAATTGGCTAGAACTATGGGTTAATTTTGACCAATTTCGTCGGGGTCATTATTTTGGCCATGAAATGGGGTCCTTAAGCTAAAATTGATCTAAAAAGTTGAAATTTTGAAAGTTGATTTTTTTAATTATTTGATTTACCCCCTAAGGGATTTTGCTAAAATTGGCTAGAACTATGGGATAATTTTGACCAATTTCGTCGGGGTCATTATTTTGGCCATGAAATGGGGTCCTTAAGCTAAAATTATTCTAAAAAGTTGAAATTTTGAAAGTTGATTTTTTTAATTATTTGATGTACCCCCTAAGGGACTTTGCTAAAATTGGCTAGAACTATGGGATAATTTCGACCAATTTCGTCGGGGTCATTATTTTGGCCATGAAATGGGGTCCTTAAGCTAAAATTATTCTAAAAAGTTAAAATTTTGAAAGTTGATTTTTTTAATTATTTGATGTACCCCCTTAGGGACTTTGCTAAAATTGGCTAGAACTATGAAATAATTTTGACCAATTTCATCGGGGTCATTTATTTCACCATGAAATGGGGTTTCAAGCTAAAATTTATCCGAAAAAATTAACTTTTGAGAGTTCTTTTTTTTTATTTTGTTATATTCCCTAACGGAATTGATTTATTTATTGAGAATTTTTGAAGTGTGAATAACAAAAACTGTTATTATTTTCACAGAGCCAGGAAGTCGGAGCTGACGTTGAAGTTCGAGCTGGAGTGAGACCTCGGAGACTGCATCGGATTCATCTAATTTTCAGCAACTTTTACTTGGAGTCGGAATCTGTGAAGTCGGGAATTTTTGGAGAGCTGAAGTCGTCGTTGACGTCATATCCTGCATCCAGAGTCGGAGTTGTCTTCAAAGTATGGATTCAAAGTCGCTTGGAGGTACCCGACTAGTACAGAGGAGTTATGGCAACTGCAGGTTTATTTGCAAATTACAAATAAACCAAAACAATAACTTTTTTTTGTTATGGAATCATACCAGTTCAATAACATTTTTTGTTATTATACTGCTCCACCTCTCCGCACAAAATAACAAATCTTGTTATTCCTTCATGATTCCTTCTGTGTTATTGGTTTGTTATTGCAATAACAACATAATAACAGTTTAAGTTATTCTTCGAACAAATCTTTGTTATTGATTTTTGTTATTTTAACAACTAATCCGATCATCCCAATAACATATTTCGATCTTCTCACAATATCAAAAACTGACCTTCCCAAGTTATTTCCGTCTGCTCGGGTTCCGCACGAGTGAAGCGCTCTCACGATAGTTTTCTAGTATTTACCTAGGAAAATCCTTCCAAAACACACCTTGGCACGAAACAAAACCGCTTCAGCGGTGACTTCAAGTCCTAGTTTTGACACGGTGAAAATTTATTTGGTGAATGAAAAAAGATGTTACAAAATTTTAAAAAATAAACTTCAAATATGATGTTTTTTAGAAATCTTATTGATTGTCAAAAGGTCTGAAACAAATCTTGTTTTTTTTTTTCAAAAGTACTCTATTTATTCTAAAACATCAAATTGGCAACATTTTTCACTGTTCAAAATCCAGGATCGTGAGGAAATAAAGGTTCGTTTTGTCAGTGGCAAATGCCGTCCCTGATGAATTGGTGATCCTCTTTCAGCAGCAGCAGCAGAGGCAGCAGCAGCAGCAGCGACGACTCCAGGAAAATCCTTTTTAATTGGAGCACCTGCTGGAAACACGTGGGAAATAGGGAAGCAAATTTACATAAGCCGCTTTCCACGGGCACGAACGCGCCCTGCAAGCATTGTGTGGTTGTTTATCCCAGGAAAATGGTTTACTGAGTGAATGAGTGGAAAATTTGGGCGTTTTCCTTCTTGGAAAACTATTTGGTGGTGGAACGAATTTCAGGAAATCGTGAATAATGAATTTGTTTTTTACCAACATTCGACATTTTCAAGTACTTTGTTTTTCAAAATTTCAGTTCTCAAAATGACTTGAGGGTTAATCCAACCACTCCAACTCTAGTCTACTCCTCAAGAGGTGACACTAATCGGCCGACACACTTTGTAGGGGGAGGAGACAATTTTCGCTTGACACGTTGACTTCACTGGAAAAGGGGACACAATTTTCGTCGGTGGCTTAACTGATCCCCGGGTGTGGGAGATCAGAGGCCCCCAGACTCGGAAGCTGGCCAAGAAGACAAACTGACAAAGAATTAAGGCTCTTGTGTCAGCTCATTAGTGGAGTTTTATGGGGTGAGCGCGCAGAGGCCAGCGAAAATGGGCTTGGAAAATGTGTTGAAAGTCGGGGATTATTCTTCTTGCTTTATACTGGCCAACATTTGCAAACTCGGTTGAATAAAAAAATGAACTTTTTAGATTTTTTTTTGAAATTTCACGCTTTTTAAATCAAAATGATAATATGTTCTAATCAAACATTTTCCCGAGGTTTCTGTTTTTAAATAATCTATTTTTTCAGGAATTCTGGATTATGTATTTTTTATGAGTATGATACCTATTAATATTTTTTTTTTGAGTTTCAGTTTTTGTCATTCCTTCAAGTTGTGATAAATATTTGTGAGCAATTAATCATTTATTTAGAATTTTAAGTTCTATCAGATACGTTTTTTCTTATTTCGAAAAATAACTATTACTTTTCCATGCTTGACATTTATTTATTCTTGTTTAAGTTTTTTTGTTTTAAGATTTGTTGCATTCTGATCAATTCTCTACCAAAACCGGAAATGGATTTTATTTGTATTTTTTGATTTGGCTCAAACTTTGTGGGGGCCTTCCCTATGACCAGATATGCAATTTTGTGTCATTGGTTCACCCATACAAGTCAACATACAATTTTGGCAGCTGTCCATACAAAAATGGTATGTAAATACTCAAACAGCTGTAACTTTTGAGTGAATTTTTTGATCAATTTGGTGTCTTCGGCAAAGTTGTAGGTATTGTTGAGGACTATTGAGCAAAAATAGGTACACGGAAAAAAAATTGAGGATTTTTTTATCAACTTTTTTTTTACTAAAACTCAATTTCCCAAAATACGTATTTTTTGATTTTCGAGATTTTTTGATATGTTTTAGGGGACAAAAATCCGCAACTTTTGAGCCATAGAGAAACATGGTCAAAAAATCTGCCACCGAGTTGATGATTTTTTGAAAAAATAGTGATTTTTGGAAAAAATCGAAGTTTCATACAGAAACAAGTTTGACATTATTTTTTAATGCAAAATTGAATTTGCAATCGAAAAGTACTTTACATATTTTTTGATAAAGGGCTCCGTTTTCTAGATATAGCCACCGAAAGTTTGATTTTAGCGAAATATTTGCAGTTTTTCAATTTTTAGAAATAGTGACCAAGAGTAACCATTTCTAAAAATATTTTTTTTGAAAAGTTCAGAAAATTTGCTATAAAATTGTCTAAGAGACATTGAAGATTGGACCTCTGGTTGCTGAGATACAGCGGCTTTCTAAGTCTCACCCAAACAGCCCACCATTTTCTAATGACGATATCTCAGCAATTAATGGTCCGATTTTCAATGTTAATACATGAAACAATCGTGAAATTTTCCGATCTCTTCGAAAAAAATATTTTGAAATTTTTAAATCATTTTAAAAGGGCCAAACATTGAATATTACGCCCATTTAAAATGCTAGTCATGATTTAAAATTTTTTTTATTATTTTTTTCGAAAAGATCGGAAAATTTCACGAATGATTCATGCTTTAACATTGAAAATCGGACCATTAATTGCTGAGATATCGTCATTAGAAAATGATGTGTTTTTTTGGTGATATTAAGAAAACTTCAATTTTCGTGTTTCTTTTTCTTAAAGCGGCTCTATCTCAGCAACCCGAGGTCCAATCTTCAATGTCTCTTAGACAATTTTATAGCAAATTTTCTGAACTTTTCAAAAAAAATATTTTTAGAAATGGTCACTCTTGGTCACTATTTTTAAAAATTGAAAAACTGCAAAAATTTCGCTAAAATCAAACTTTCGGTGGCTATATCTAGAAAACGGAGCCCTTTATCAAAAAATATGTAAAGTACTTTTCGATTGCAAATTCAATTTTGCATTAAAAAATAATGTCAAACTTGTTTCTGCATGAAACTTCGATTTTTTTCCAAAAATCACGGCGGCAGATTTTTTGACCATGTTTCTCTATGGCTCAAAAGTTGCGGATTTTTGTCCCCTAAAACATATCAAAAAATCTCGAAAATAAAAAAATACGTATTTTGGGAAATTGAGTTTTAGTGAAAAAAAAGTTGATAAAAAAATCCTCAAAAACTTTTTTCCGTGTACCTATTTTTTTCTTAAAAGTCCTCAACAATACCTACAACTTTGCCGAAGACATCAAATTGATCAGAAAATTCACTCAAAAGTTACAGCTGTTTGAATATTTACATACCATTTTTGTATGGACAGCTGCCAAAATTGTATGGAGACTTGTATGGGTGAACCAAGGATGCAAAATAGCTTATTTGGTCATAGGGAAGGCCCCCACAAAGTTTGAGTCAAATCAAAAAATACAAAAAATAAAAATGGTCGAAATCGGCCGATTTTGTAGAGAGTTACTCATTCTGTCAAAAATGACCGTTTTTAGAACAAACTGAAATCGAACTAATATTTCCGAGAATTATTATAACTAATTTTTTTTTAGTGACAAATTTAGCAGTTTTTTTATTCAGCAGCAGTTTTTTCAAATTGTTTAATATCAAAAAGTTTGTTTTCAAGCATATTTTGGAGATTTCTCATTCTTTCAAATAATTTATTCTTGTTTTAGTAATATTTGAGCAAGTTTGCCAATTTGGTAAAAAATGGGCCTAGCAATTCAATTAAAAAAGTTATGTAAAATGCATAAAACAACACTTCAATCGTTATAAAATCCTCAGTTTTCAAAAAATAAATTTCAATACAATTGCTTCAACCAAAAACAAAGTACAAAAATTGAAAAAAATAATATTAATTAAAAAAGAATATTAGCAACGGCCTTAATCTTAATAAAAATGTGTACCTGTTTTTTTTGGAGTTTTCCATTCCTTCAATCATGAACATTTCCTGGAATAGTTTTATGAGAAATTCATTATACATTAAGTGACGAATGACCTCTCAAGGTCAAAGTCACGTTAATAAAATAAACAACAACATTAAACATTTGTTGTACTAGGAAGGGAAAAAAGGAAGGCATTAAATTTATTTACGGCTACAGTTGCATTAAAACTGCACTTTGGCTTTTTTGTATATAAAAACATACAGAAGTAAATGAAAATATATCTAAATTTATGAAAGATGTAAAAAGTGCAGTTATACAATTTATTACGCCAAACTTATTTTCAGATTAATGATTTTATCAAAAACAAGAATTTAAAAAAAAATATTTCAGGATTTTTTTAAGCTACTTTTTTATGGAACTACCTAAAATTATTCAAAAATTAAACATTTCCTATCATTTTTGACTGAACTTTTTACGTTTGCCGTAGAGGGCAAAAAAAGAGCGAGCCGCTCAAAGAGCCGACTTCTTTTTATAAATATAATTAATTGAATTTCTTAAAAAAAAAGTTGCATTAAACATGTTTTTGAGAATTGAAAATGCAATTTCAAATATTTCAATGTTTACAAAAAATGTAACTTTTCATTGAACAACTGATTGTACATTAAAATATTACCGGAACACAAATTTGAGCATTTCATAAGGCATAATTTGTAAAATATTACCAAAAATATTCTGAATAGTTTAGAGATTTTGGAAAAAAAAAATAAATCCTAATGTTAGATAAAGCATTTTTAGACTTTATCGATTGATCCAGAATGTAGAAAAGAGTTCACAGAATATTTTCTCCAACTTAAATATCAGCATTTGTTCAATTTTTGCAGAAATTATCTCTATTTTAAAATTAAAAGCAATTTGTCCAGCATCCTAGATTTAAGTTTGGATGCCATTCAATTACTCGAATGTTTAGGTTCGAGTAGAAATCTAGACATAAAGACCACCAAGGCTTTGATTTTCAAAGGTTTTCTTCTTGTTTACAGTTTTTATTTTTTTTATCAAATAATTTATTAAAGTCCAATGTGAAATAACTTATAAAATCACACGATTCTTAAAAAAATCTTTTCACCCAAATTTTAAAAAAAGCGAAAGAGTTGTTCAAGAGAACGGCTCTTTTTAAAGAGCGAACGAAAATGAGCGGCTCCAGCGGTTTTGCCCACCTCTAGAATGCCCATTTTCCAAAGAACTGCTTGTGTTTTAATGAATGCAAAAAAAAAAAAAAAATACAGAAATTAGTTCTGAAAAACTAATTTATTTCAAAGGACTTTTCATGTTGAAAAAATTCTGAAACTCTTGGATTTATAATATAAATACACCCAGAACTCGACATCGGCATACGAGAGGATAAAGAGCTCGATTCGGTATTAAAATGGTACTGTGTGCGGACTGAGAGGATAAATCCCAAACTACCGAGAGTACTTTACACATGGGTTCATCTTCAAAAAAAGGTCATCTATCAAAAATAAAAGTACCGGTACCGAGACTCGAACCCAATACCTTCCGCATATCTAACCGTGCCTTTGCCGTATGGGCAACCGTGGTTCGGTGACTAAGTGGCGGTCATTTGTCCATATAAGCCACTCAATAGGATGAACTGTTCCAATGAACGAATGAACACGGGAGAGGACTATACTCTCGCAAAATAGCACTTTCCTCACGTTTCTTTTCGTGAGGAATATCCCCTCGTTCTTAAACTTTGGGTGTAGATTTTGTATGTATGTATGTATTTGAACCCTCGTCTTGGCAGGACATGGCCATGACCACAGTATATTTCAACTGAGACGGTTTGGTTAGTAACCACCATATACCTGAAGAACCTTTGAAACGAATACCTTTCTCTGGCTAACGATTTCTTCTGAAATCTGAAATCGGTAATGCAGATGACTTGGGCCAGGCAATCCGCGACTCCCTCGTCCAGTTCATGAGTATATGAGATGGCCCTGGGCTGTTTTGAGGCGGTTTAAGTAGTTATATAATGGTTTGTTATGTTATACCTTGTGATTATTATTTGACATTATTTCGCCACTACGGATCACTTCAGTTCAAGAGCACTAACTTTATGGTGGCTGACTGGTTAGCGTCCCAGATCATCAATCCATAGGTGTGAGTTCAAATCCCACCTGATTCTTAAAGGTTTTTTTTGTTCATATTCAAAGTTCAATTCTTGCAAAAAAATAAAAAAAAATAAAATTTGAAATTACAAGCCTAGGTTTCAACATTTGAATGGAAAAAGTGTTTTAAAATGCATTTGACAGGCGTACAGTTGCTTTCCAATCATTAGTTTTAAAAATATCGAGGTATCGACGGAATTTTTTTTTTCGCAAAAAAAAACTTTTAGTGAGACTATACATTCGCATTTCATGAAAATTCAAAATGTTTTCAAAGGAGTTCAAACATGCTAATTATGATTATGAACGCGGGAAAATACATTTTAACTTGTTTTCAGTTGATTAAACTTTAATTTTCATTTAAATGTTGAAATTTTTAGAAAAAAATTTTTTTTTGCCCCCTGATTATTCAGGCCAATTTTAAAGGGTGGGGGGGGGGGGGGGGGTGACATAAACTTTGAAAAATATTTGCAACGGCCTTATTTATTTTGAAAGAATGGATTATATTGACAAGAATGCAAAAACTCCAAGAAATGAATAAAATTATCTTTTAAATAGTCAAAAGAACAAGCCCAGGCCGTGTAAAAACTAATGCAAATATTATTATTTATATTTTTTTAACTGCTAAATTGTTTTTCAAAATTCGATTTCTGTTTTTTTTTTTCATTCGGCGAAATTTTGTTTAACAAAAGTCGTAAATATGGTATGGTGATTAAATAATAGTTTTAAAAGTATCATCCCCGTCTAGATGGGGGATCTTTTTAACAATATTGCCTAATTTCATGAAACTTCGGTGTGGTGTTTGCTGAAAAAAAAACTTTGCGTCTGGTCGTAATTTATACCGGATTCACTGCGGCGGCGGCAGTGAATAAATAATCTCCAAATGGCTCGCAACTGCTAAATGGCTTAAAGTGCTCGCTGGCAACGTTGCCGTTGCCGTAGCTTCAGTACGGAGATCATACCCACTTCGTAGTTCTTTCGCTGTTACTTGACTATCATAAATTTTCGCCTTAATACACAGGAAAATTCACCGAAGAAAAATCATGAAATTGTTTTCATGAATTTTGGTTAATCTTTTTCATGAGTTATAATTCAAAACCCCACAAAAAAAGAAAAAAAAAATCCCACTACAATAATAAGAATTTCCAAAGAGTGCCTTGAAGAACGCGACACGGTTAAAAGAACCCAGAACTTTAATGCTCGACGACGACGACATCGATGGAGATGCCACTTTCTTGCTTGCTCTCCCACTTATATTTATGGCAAAAGTAGGACATAATTGACAGTGCAAAATACGACCGTTTTTAATCTGGCACACTGGAACTTTTTTTCTTTGAGAAGATTTCAGAACGGGAAAAATAAATTTTATTTATAAAAAGAAAAAGCCTGGCAATTTTGTTGAAAGCAATTGTTGTAAAATCGTTTTAATTATTTAATCAATGAGTCTTGTATTTGAGTAAATTTTTATGAAATTTTCGTAACCTAATAATATTTTTTCCGCCTTCATCTCTCTTAAATTTCCACGAAAATGTCAAGTCTCGGGGTATGACCCTTGAGGTGATGGCGAGGCCTTTCAAGGATATACTTTACAGGATATTTTTCTTGGCAATCACCATCCGTTGGCAAAAGGAGAGGAAAAAGTTGCAAAGTTTCCACCCCCTCTCGAGCGAAAAAAGTAGAAACGATGACATTTTTACTTTCTGGGTTACGATTTCAGCTTGGCACGATTCTTGGAAGTGGATTTTGGTATAAATATCTCTGAAAAGGGGAGGTTCCCTTACTCTTGTTTTGGCTGGACACCGGCTTCCGGATGAGAAACCCATTTATCTTGTTTCGTTTTTGGGAAAGCGAGCATTTTCCGGCAGGGGGGTGAATTCTGAAGCATTTTTTAAGATAATTGTTTTGCTACCGTAAATTTGTTTCACATTCTTTGACAGTGTAATAAAAGTCGAAGGCCTGCAACAATACATTTAAAATTGACAACGACAAGCGCCCAACAGCTCGTTAAATTAACGCTTTTCACGAGCTTTCACCGGGAAAAAACGCATCGTATGAATACCAAATGAATCGCTCGAATTCCACTCACGTTCAAAGCAATCAGGAGTGACAAATGGGATGCGTAAAGATTTTCCTTTTTTTTTCAACACACACACATGCAAACAAATCCACCCTCACGCACACACACTCACAAACACAAAAGCAAACAAACAATCTCGGGCATGGGCATTTTCCTCTCCTTTTTTTGTTGTTCTTCCAGAGACAAAAAGGTCACATCGCTCAACGCAGTGAATAAATTGATGAATGTTTGCCCAAAATTTCCTCCCCCGCCGTGATTGAGATGGGATTTACGGTGATGGGCTCCGTTCCGAGTGCGGAGATTGGGTGGAATGTGTCACTTTGTATCACAAAGCGAAAGCTTTGCTGGAATGTTTATTCTTTTGAAAATGCCGCATAAAAATGTTTGGCAACAATTTCGATAGCCTCAACTGAACAGCTTTATTTTACACGCGTCGTTACGCAGTCCTATGTACTATAATTATCCTAATGCTGATAGGTTTTATCCTAATTTGAGTTACAACATTAGATTTAAACCTCTATAACACAATCTCGCCTTTGGCCGGGATTTAGCAAAGCATAGCATAGCATGAATGTATGACAAAAGGTCGAATGGACAAAAGGTCGAATTGAAAAAAAAAATTAATGTTGAGTTTGTGTTTATCTTAAAAATATAAATAAATACAATCGAAATTTTTAATATATAAAACTATATTTTTCTAAGAATCTTATGTGAACGATAGATTAAAAAATTATTAAAAACTTGCAACAATATTTGAGAAGCAAGATTTTTTCATTCTTCGGAACTGTTGATATTTGATAGAATGGAAAAGTCATTAAAACATTCCAACCTTTATTTTTTTATTATTAAAATAAAAGCAAACAAAATATTTTAGAAGAAGTATTTTTTGAATGAACAGCTAATGACAGTCAAGGATAGGTTTTTGAAAATAAAATAAAAACTCAAAAATATTTAAGAAGTCGAACTTTTTTTGAAAGAAATTAAGAGCATATGTTAAAAATTGAAAAATTCAAGAAAAAATTACGACGGTAGAGAAAAAGATGTTTAAAAAAAAACTTGAAAACATATATTAGAAGTCGAACTTTTTTATAAGGAATTGCCAATTTTCGAAAAAATGGAAAAACGTTCAAAATTTTGATTCAATTTCAATTTTCGATTCGGGTTTATTTGTGAATAATCAAGTTACAATGAGTTCATTTAGGTACATAACAGGGTTTTGGAGTTCCTTTCAGCTGTGTGTTACATCGTAGTTCATCGGAGGCATTATTACTTATAACAACAAAAATATTTAGATAATCAAGAAAAGGTCGTTTTTCGCCTTTCTTACTTAAGAAAGGTATAGGTTTTACTTTATGATTTAATAAAAAATTAACTTCCGAAATATTTTAGAAGTCAAACTTTTTTTTCAAAAAAAAATAAATGCTCACGTTTGAAAGAATAAAAAACTCATTAAAAATATACGACAAACAAAAATAAATAAAATAAAAACTTGAAAAATATTTTAGAAGACGTTTTTGGAAAAACTCTTCATATTTGAAAGAATGAAAAAAAAAAAAACTCACAAAATCGTTACGACACACGGTGTATTTTTCTGAGAACATTAAGGTAAAAAAATTGGCAAGTCTGATATTTGGCCCCTTGAAAGAAGGGCAACCTTTTTTTGATTTTTTTTTAGATTGTAAAGAATTTTTCTTCAGAAAAGTCGATGAAAATCGATGGGTTCATGTTCATATCCATCAAATTTCTTATGAATATGTCTCAAGAGACTCTACATTATATATTTGACACCAAAAAAAAGTTTCCAAACCAAATTTCTAGCTTTCTTTGAAATAACTCCAAAATCCAAGCTGGAAACCTTCAAACGACTGGATCAAAAAAAATATTTGTACAATTTGTCATGAAAGTACAGCATCAGATTGCCCGGATACAAATTCAAGCATAAAACACTGCTAAACTGAGAGTATTCAATTTAAAAGCTATTTATTCCCCAAAAGGTTCCCAACATTATTTTTTTAATCCGCTGCCATATAACACTATGAAATTTTAAAACATTTTAGAATTATCAATTTTGGTTCAATATAAGCGGAGATATACCCAATTTCGTAAAATAATAAGTGACTTTCTTCAAAATTCCTGGATTTAATTCACATTCAAACAATAAACACTGCCTATTGAGATATTTTGAATGTCGAAAATGTTTTTTTAAACAAAAAATAATATCAAATGTTGATTAAATTAATGGAAATTATTTTAATAGAATCATTAAAAAACTCAGTAGGCAGTATTCATCGTTGGGAATGGGAATTAAATCCACGAATTTTGAAGAAAGTCACCGGACCCCGCAAAATGTCGGGAAAGAGCCCTTCTTTCATGGTGCCAAATATCAGACTAGCCGATTTTTTTTGTCTTAAGTTTATTCTAGGAAACACACCGTGCGACAGCCATGAATAGGTCGTTGAGTAAAAAAAAAAAAAAACATTTGAATAATATTACAGAAGTCGAACTTTTTTTTACGTGGTGCTCATGTTTGAATGAATAGAAAAACTCACATGAATATATGACAAACAAGAATGAATTTTTAAATTCTTATAAATAAATATTTTTTTGAAATTCTTAAAAACTATTATAGAAGTTGTTCTTTTTTTAAGAACCGCTCAAAAAACAAAAAAAAAAGAATGGAAAAATTCATTTAAAAAACAAATAAAAATAGATTGTTTTTGGAATTTTTTTTTTGAGTTGTCACCTTTTTTGAAAGAACTGTCATGTTTGAAAGAATGGGATAACTCACAATATTATCACAAAAACTAATATTTTTTTAGAGAATGGAAACTTTGTAATCAACAGTTTGGAAGTTATTCTATTCATTGAAAAAAAGAATGCTCATCAATTACTAAAAGAATAGATTAACTCGCAGATAAAAATCGGATTTGTTTGTAAGAATTTTTTTCAAGAATATTTTAGAAGTTTATAATAATTATTATTTGCTTAATTATTTCACATTCGACCTCTTGTCCTTTTGACGTTTTGTCCATTCGACCTTTTGTCCACTTTCGACCTTATTTCTTTCGACCTTTTGTTACACATCCCATAGTACAATAAGGGGTGACAAAATGGTCGATTGAGTATTCTTACACGGATTAAAAAGAAATCCTAAAATCGTGAGCAAGCGTTCATGAAAATGAGAACCTCGAACAATCAAACCATCCACATTAACGACCCCCGGTTGTCGGTACAATTTAAATATCTCAGACCCTCAATTTTCATAACGTGCTCCAACATTACAACCAATCCCGCCTTAAACGGGGATTTATAAAAAAAACGGCTTTATTTTGCAGCAATATTTTCCGTGCATTAAGTATCATCAAGTCACTGCCAAGCATCAAAGTCTACCACAAACAGCACTTGCTCATCATCAACCCGACCTAACCTACTTCAACCAGGACCGTGTGAACTCCGGGCTCAACCTCGACGAACTCTGCAACATAATATTCATTTCTTCTCATCCAACGATAGTAGCCGGTGGTAGGTCCTTCCGTAAATAGCATCAGTACAATGTTGAATGTGATGTACATTTACGACCCCCCCCCCCCATTTTGCCTCGCGAAATGGCCAAAGTTGGGGCTGATGACCTTGGTCTTAACGACCACTGGTTTCCACGCATTTGCTAGAAGATGTGTGCTTTAATGATTTTTTTCTTTTTAGCAAATTTCTTGGTGGAATCCGTGAAAAAAATAAAAATAAAGGTCAACTAACCCTTTAACAATCTTCTAGCGGATTTCAACCCTCGGAATGCGTCTTCAGTTGGCATTCGATGAGTGTGTGTGTCGAGAGAGAAGTCATAAGAGCTCATTAGGATAATAAGCACCTACTTTCCGGAGCGGAAAAGGGAATGGGGGGATCCCAAGGAAATCCGACTTGTGTGACTTGCCAAGAATCTTTCTCGGGGGGCCAAGAAGATGTGTATTACACAGCCCGAAGGAGGTTTTTAGAGCAGAACGAAGTGAGGATGTTTTAAAATGGGGTTGAAGTTTAGTGCCAACCCGAGCAGAAGAATATAAATTTGTGCTAATTATTGGCGGAATGCTTGCGAGCTTGCTTTGCTCAGGGTGATAAATCGTTGCTAATTTAGACAGAGGATTATGGCGTTGAATTTCGGGTAGATGAAGAACTTACTTTAGTCCTCTAAAGTTGAAATTAATTGATAATTTTGAGAAAAACAAATTCAAAGCTCTTTACATAAATTTACGAAACCTAAAACATTTCCATGATGGCCACAAATTGCTTTATTTATTTCTGTTTTTCACTCTTCGAAATTGTCCCCATCATTCCACCATCACACCATAAATGTACAACTAAATTTGGAGCTTATCTTTATGGGGCAAATATTGACTCAGATAATACACTTGATGTTTCCTGCCTTGCTCACTTCCCAATCACTTCGCTCACCCAGTCGTCAAAAGCCCCAAAAGCTTGCGCGGAAATCGTTGCTTTTCCGCGAATTTCCTTTTTCCCTCGCCAACTTTGA